>NC_056731.1:1886081478-1886381478 GCF_019279795.1 Protopterus annectens | reverse complement strand
TGGGACCCTCGGAAATGGTTTCAGGGTCAGCAGTAAGGTTTTTAAAAAGGAATTTGTGAGAGTCAGGAACCCTGTAATATCTGTCTGGCCGTGCTGGATTCTGAGAAAACATCATCAACAACGTCCAGAACAGGAGGTATAGCCAAAGGTCTAGGCTGAGGAAGAAGAAGGAAATCCCTAAGTCTCTTTTTAGATTCTGAGAAATCCTTTTTTTTTTTCAAAACGGGTTTATTGTTTTAACATACAAGAGAAATATCATAACAATTTTATACAAGTAATTAAAAATAGGTATTATTATAATATTCAACAAAACAACTAAAGTATTTACAAAGACATCCACTACAATCAGATCAATTAATTAAACTAAAATACCATGCTATTGAAATTAAATTTTTTTTAACAAATTTTGTAAATTATCCCATACAATATAATATGATGTTTTTCTAGTTGTTCTCATTCTAGTTGTGCGTATTTCCATATGACACATTATATTCATAACATTTTTAAATTCATTGAACGAAGGAGGTGTATCTGAAATCCAATTTCTAGTTATTATTTTCCTAGCCACAGCTAGAATAGACCATAACAAGGGAAGCTTAACCTTTTTAACACTTTGAGGTACAGGTGTGTTGAATAATATAAGAGATTTAGAAATAATGAAATTATCTGTAAAAAGAGCCTGCAAAAATTCATTAATTGACTTCCAGTATTCTTTCAACTTTATACAGTCATAAAACATACGAGCCCAGTCAGCATTAATTTCTACATTACATCTCTTACATAAATTATCTTTATTATTTAAAACGACTGTATCTTCCGCTCGGAGTTAATGCTCCGTTGTAAATAGCAAAAATAAAATAAATTAGAAAGGTACACAGGAGCAAAGCAATGAAGGAGTGTAGAAAGCTGTATCCCATAAACAAATCCACTCGCAAAATGAAGTAGCCCAAACCTCTCGAATAAGGATATATAGATATATTTATTGCATTGCAGGTTAGCGCTTTCGCTGATAAGCTTCTTCAGACCTTATACAATGAATTAACTAAAAGGCAGCTTTAAATACACAAAAAGGCGCCAAATTCAAAACCCAAAACACACCTCCTCATTGATTATTACAGTTCATATACAATGAATGTCAGCTAACCATGATTAAAATTTCTGTTGTTAAAATCAATGCTCTAATTAATTAAAAATATATATACTTCTTAATTTGATATATAATATATTATTTGTAAACATGATCCAATAAATACGAAGAAATATATTCATACAAAAATATAAATATAGGTAATAAAAATACATATATGACTAATGTTCATATTAAAATACATTTATTTTTCTGCAATTAATATAAATCAAATGCAATACTATTATATTAGCAGAGAAATGTATCGAAAATGCATCATTAAAATATGTACCATTATTTATTATGTTTCAACCTTCTCAATTTTAATAGTGGTTTCAAAGGGACCTTACCATTAAGTCCTGGTGACATGTCAGACCTGAATTTAATGATCCATTGTGTCTCCCTAGCCTCTGTATAGTTGTCAATATCACCTCTCCTATGTGTGGTGTAAATCTGTTCCAAAATCCTAAAGGCAAAGGAGTGATTTATACCTTCATCATGAACATGCCAATGCATTGTGCAAGTTTCCTTTTCTAATATGGTAAATGTGTTCACGAATCCTGTCTCTAAGACAGCGATTCGTTTTTCCTATGTAGAATGCTTGACAAATATCACACGATGCCATATATACCACATTCCTAGTCATACAATTCCCACCTGCCCTTATTGTAAAATCACCTAGGCCTGATGGGTGTGTGAATGTGGATTCTGTTGAAATATAAGAACAGAAATTACACATGTTGCAGGGTTCAGTATTAAATTGATTCATATATTGATCATTCCTTCCTAATTTAGGATAACATAATAGGCTCTTCAGGTTCTTTTTATTCTTATAGACAAACTTAGGTTTGTCTCCAGTAATTCTTTTAATTTTCGGGTCCACTGATAAAATGTGCCAATGCTTAGTGAATATGTCTTTAATCGGACCTATATCTTTAGTGTAATACACAGGGAACAACACTTGTTGAGAAATCATACATGTATCTTCATTTATCATAACTTCATCCATATTATTAACACATTGTTCTTCTATGTTATTAGAAAAGTAGGGCTTCGCTTTCGTAACCCTTAAATCTGACATGTCTTCTGTAATTGACTCAAAATCTGTTGTATTATAACATCTCTCACTTAACATTTCTTTGAGTGTGTTTAAATCATTCTCATAAGTTGCATCTATAGGGGTATATCTAGATAAACGTATAGCTTGTCCTCTCACTATGTTTTTATACACATAGCCGGGATGCATACTATATCTATGCAACAATGTGTTTTTATAACATGGTTTGCGGTACAGTCCTGTATTGATCATACCATTAGGCATTTTCTCAACATAGATATCCAGAAATGAGATATAATGATCAGACCATTCAAACGTGAATCTCAAAAATTCTGTGAATGCATTGATCTCTTCCATAAACATTTCTAATTGTGTGGATGTACCTTTCCAAATGAGGAAAAGGTCATCCACAAAACGTCTATAAAAGGAAACATGTTCCTTATACAATGCACTCTGAAACAAAAACCTGTTTTCCCATTCAGCCATAACAAGATTGGCGTAGCTATTGGCACAAGAAGTGCCCATAGCTACACCATCCCGCTGAAGGAAAGCGAAGCCCTACTTTTCTAATAACATAGAAGAACAATGTGTTAATAATATGGATGAAGTTATGATAAATGAAGATACATGTATGATTTCTCAACAAGTGTTGTTTCCTGTGTATTACACTAAAGATATAGGTCTGATTAAAGACATATTCACTAAGCATTGGCACGTTTTATCAGTGGACCCGAAAATTAAAAGAATTACTGGAGACAAACCTAAGTTTGTCTATAAGAATAAAAAGAACCTGAAGAGCCTATTATGTCATCCTAAATTAGGAAGGAATGATCAATATATGAATCAATTTAATACTGAACCCTGCAACATGTGTAATTTCTGTTCTTATATTTCAACAGAATCCACATTCACACACCCATCAGGCCTAGGTGATTTTACAATAAGGGCAGGTGGGAATTGTATGACTAGGAATGTGGTATATATGGCATCGTGTGATATTTGTCAAGCATTCTACATAGGAAAAACGAATCGCTGTCTTAGAGACAGGATTCGTGAACACATTTACCATATTAGAAAAGGAAACTTGCACAATGCATTGGCGAAGCATGTTCATGATGAAGGTATAAATCACTCCTTTGCCTTTAGGATTTTGGAACAGATTTACACCACACATAGGAGAGGTGATATTGACAACTATACAGAGGCTAGGGAGACACAATGGATCATTAAATTCAGGTCTGACATGTCACCAGGACTTAATGGTAAGGTCCCTTTGAAACCACTATTAAAATTGAGAAGGTTGAAACATAATAAATAATGGTACATATTTTAATGATGCATTTTCGATACATTTCTCTGCTAATATAATAGTATTGCATTTGATTTATATTAATTGCAGACAAATAAATGTATTTTAATATGAACATTAGTCATATATGTATTTTTATTACCTATATTTATATTTTTGTATGAATATATTTCTTCGTATTTATTGGATCATGTTTACAAATAATATATTATATATCAAATTAAGAAGTATATATATTTTTAATTAATTAGAGCATTGATTTTAACAATAGAAATTTTAATCATGGTTAGCTGACATTCATTGTATATGAACTGTAATAATCGATGAGGAGGTGTGTTTTGGGTTTTGAATTTGGCGCCTTTTTGTGTATTTAAAGCTGCCTTTTAGTTAATTCATTGTATAAGGTCTGAAGAAGCTTATCAGCGAAAGCGCTAACCTGCAATGCAATAAATATATCTATATATCCTTATTCGAGAGGTTTGGACTACTTCATTTTGCGAGTGGATTTGTTTATGGGATACAGCTTTCTACACTCCTTCATTGCTTTGCTCCTGTGTACCTTTCTAATTTATCTTTATTATTTATTTTATTCATCATCAAAGGTGTATAAAAAGATCTATGTAAAAATTTCCATGTATAAAGTCTCCAGACAATGGAAGACGTAGTTCTATAAGCAGATTCCAATATATATTGTTTATCTTGTTGATTTGGTGGGTCCCCATTAATAGAAGTGAAATAATTCCAGTATGAATCTACACTGTAAAAAGTTTCTTGTCTGATAATTTTATGTATGTATGAAAGTTTACCTTTATCAGAAACTTTATGTTGTAAATTTAATATCAAGTAATCAATCAGTGTTGGAATAGATTCTTTAACTGTTATAGACATTAGATCTATTTTATTAATGAGATGTTGTCTAAAGGTCTGAACCTCTAACCAGCAAGTTTCTCTTAGATCAAATTCTTGTTTTAAGAAATCTAGATTTTTAACTTTATTATCAGATATCAACTGATACCAGTACTTTAGATCATTATCTATAGCTAAATGAGTTCCTTCAGAAGTAGATGACAAAAGCATACCCTGAGTATACATTATAGGGAATACAATAAAATTCCATTCCCTATACTTAGGGCATGAATATAAAGTTACGATAACTAATAATAATATTTAATGGGTAACAAACCATATGTTTAGGTGTAATAGGTGAAGTACAAAATTCCTTTAGTAACCATAACATGGAGTTATTTACAATCATATTTTTATGTGTTAAGGAGATTTTTATGAAGTGTATACTAATTAGCTCCCAATAATCTTTCCATTTTGTGACATATGACTGATCTATTAATAAAGTAATAACTTTTACAATAGAAGAGATAGTATACAAATTAAAGTCTGGAAAAGAAATACCCCCTTGAGACCAGCTATTAGTATGTTTCTTTAATGCAATCCTAGGTCTATTAGGTGCCCATAGGAAATTTAACATTAGTGTATTCAGTTTCTTGATAATTATTTTTGTAGGTGGAAGTATTATTGATTGTATTAAGTATAAAATCTTGGGGAATATTATCATTTTAATAATTGTAAGTCTCTCCTCCATAGTAAAAACATATTATTCCAGGTATTAAAAAGATTTTGTATATTAAGAAAACAGGTATTATAATTATTATATATAATAGATTTAATATCTTTAGATGGTATTATACCTAAATAAGTTATCTAACCTGAATTGGGTACATATTTAGTAAAATCACTAATGAGAATATTTTTTCGTGTATATATAGGTAGTATTTTAGTTTTTTCTTCATTGAATATTAAACCAGAAATACTTTTAAAATTCATCATGTTATCAAATAGAGACTGCATAGAAAAATTAGATCCTGTTGATGTAATTAGAACATCATCTGCAAAAAGTTGAATTTTGGATGTTGTATTTTCATCTATTTCAAAACCCTCTATGTCAGTACTGTTTCTGATCAAATTAGCCCAAGGCGATTCTGAGAAATCCTGACTCTCCTAGTGAAAGTGTTCTCTTAAGGTATGCAAAGTTTCTCCAAAAGAAAAATCCTTGGGAGGAGAAGCAGAAGGGATGGATTCTTCTGCATCAGAGTCTTCATAAGGTGGAATAGATAATTCCTGATCAGAAGAGGAATCAGAAGAAATAGAAACCTGATCTGAAGATTCATAGTCAGTGCCTTGCCTAGGCCTCTTAGCAGGAGGGGGATGGGAACCCCTGATCAAGGTAATTAAATCCTCAGCCATTTTGATCATTTGTTTTTTAGGCATAGGGGCCTGTGCACGTGGTCCAAGCGTCAGTTTTTTAGACATACAAGTTGATTTTGGCCTAGGTTTTGAAGATGGCTTCGGTTTAATACACAAATCTTTAGGCCTGAAAACACCCACAGAAGCCGGTGCCTGCTCAGTGGCTCTGGACCCATCTAAGGTAGAGACATCCATGGGTTCAATACTTAAATTGTCTCGCGACATACCGGACTCCGAATGGGTCTCAGTAGAGGCCTGCGAATCAAAAGTAGCGGGCATCAGGGGCTGCGAAAGGGCTCACTGAGTACTGGCGAACTGGCGACTGGCTTAGGAGAAGCTTCGTCATCGGTTTTGGACCTCGACGGTCTGTCTCTGTCTTTTTCTTTGCGTTTTTTGTGTATTCTGGTAGTCAGGATTGCTAAACGACGACATTTCTGGATAGTTACATCTTAAGCCAAAATATTTAGATGCAAAAATATACCAACGCTTAACAGTGCGTTGATTAAATTTAGCGCAAAACCGACAGCAAGGCACATTGTGGTCAGGGCCTAGGCAAGGAATACAGTAGAAATGAAAATCCTTATGAGGTATTTGCTTCCCACAATTAATACAATTATTAACTTTTACTGACATCGGCAAGGAGCAAAAAAAAGTTTCCCCAACGGGGTGCTTAGCTTTTAGTTGAAGACTTTGGTTCTGAAACTCGAAAACGAAAATTTCAGGAGTCGGCCGACCGGCACTTGCGAACTGCTTCTGCTTCAGGCACCGTGTGACAAGAAAGACTGATGAAAAAAGCGTCAGCTGCATGTTTTATACCCCTGATGACCTGACGTCATGGAAGAAGGGACAGCAACCGACGCAGGACCCAAGACTTTGTTAACCAGGCCGACTGAGGGCAACCTGCCGGCAGATTACCTAAATGTAATGACTGCAACAGTGAAACACGAAGATCATCATCTACTGTTATTGTAACATCTTACACAACTGTACTATGTCCTTCCATTTCACTGCTGCAGTATTCTTAACATTCAGAAGACTGCAAAAGCTTAAGAAGAAGATAGGGAGGAGGATGGGCAGTAAAGCCTTCTAGGAACCCATGGAGAATAGCCCTAGCAAAACCAGCTCTAGCCCTGGATATGACATTCAACTTGTAGTGCTTGGACAAAAGACCAGGTAGCTGCTTCAAGGATAGAATTAGTATGCAAACCCTTGAAAAATGCACCAGAAGAAGCCACAGCTCTAGTAGAGAGAGGCTTGACCATAGAAGGAAGGCCCTTACCATGATAAGAATAAAAAAATGGTTTTAGAAATCCAAGAGGAAACAGACTGCTTGGAAAATGCAAACCCTAATGATCTAGGAAGAAAAGAAACAAAAAGCTGTTCAGATTTTCAAAAAGCTTTAGTTTTGTCTAAATAAAATCTCAGTTGTCTATGCACGTCCAAAGTGTGCAACACCGTCTCACTAGCAGATTGTGGAGAAGGGAAAAAATGGCCAGATGAATAGATTAAGAGAGAACTGATTCACCACCTTAGGCATAAAAGAAGGATTAGTACAAAGGGGCACACTATCCTTATGATAAACTAAAAAAAAAGAACAACCATAAGGGCTTGAAGCTCAGACACCCATCTGGCAGAAATAAGGACTAACAAAAGAACAGTCATCCAAGAACAATGCTGTAAGGAAGCTGAAGCAGCAGGCTCAAAAGGAGCCTGTAACAATTTCTCCAAAACAAAATTAAGACCCCAGAAAGGAGGGACAGGCTTCCTTGGAAGTCCAATATGAAGGATGCCTTTAAGAAACTTTTTGACCTTGAACTTAGAGGCCAGAGGTCTAAACATAGACAAGCAGAAACAGAGGGGAGGTGGGCTTTAATAGAAGAATATGCCAAACCAGCATTGAGCAATTAACACAAATAAGAGAGAGCCAAAGAAGCATCCACAGTAAGTGGGTCCAGGTTATGAGAATGACATGAAACAGAAAATCTCTTCCATTTGGACAAGCAGGATTTCCAAGTAGTGGGTTTTCTGGCCTCATGCAGAACCCGAAGTACATCCTCAGGGGAAAGTTGCCTACAGGAATCAAAATCCTATCAGCCACAGTGTCAGCTGAAGAGTGGACATGTGGGGATGAATGAGAGATCCCTTGTCTTGTGTGAGAAGATCCACCTTGTGAGGTAACTTGTGACGACTGCCCTTGGCTAAGTGCAGAAGAAGAGGAAAAGTACAGTTTTGTACCTACCATAAATGTAGATGTCCGATAGACATGCAACTGCAGTCATAACATGTGGGTTGTCCTGCCTCAGGCAGCCCTCGGTCGGCCGGATTCCAAAGTCTGGGTCCGACGTCGGCTGATGTCGCATTTCTCTCCGACATTAGAGCGGCTGGAGTACATAAGCATCAGCCAACGCCATTTTCTTCAGTGTTTCTTGCCCCAGATGCCAGGTGCCCTCCAAGGAAGGCTGTAATCAAATTGGAAGACAAAAACAGGATTCCAAACAAATAAATGAGCAATAAAACAAATACACCATAACAGATATCCCCAGCTAAGAGAAACAGGGATAGGAGTAGACCCTAGGCATAGAGGGGTATGGAGGGTGGGAAAATCCGACTGCAGTTGCATGTCTATCGGACATCTACATTTGTGGTAGGTACAAAACTGTACTATGTCCTTCAAGAATGCAACTGCAGTCATAACATGTGGGTAGAATACCATAGCTTAGCTGAGGGAGGAGGAATGCTCTAGGAAAAAGATGGTGTGGCAATCAAACCCTGCAGGACTGCCGAAGCAAAGCCTGCTCTGGATCTGGAGTATAGAGGGAGATTGTAGTGTTTGGAGAATGTATGCACGGAGCTCCATGTAGCAGCTTCTAGAATGTCCTTTGTAGGCACCCCTCTTAAGAATGCTGTAGAGGTGGCTGTAGCTCTGGTGGAATGTGGTCTGACATTGGCTGGAACAGTCTTTCCATGAAAGGAATAACAGAATCTGATGCAATGTCCAATCCATTTTGAAATAGTCTGTTTTGAAATTGCTTTTCCTTGGACTGCAGGGGCGTAAGCTACAAAAAGTTGTTCAGACTTCCTACTGGCCTTGGTTCTGTCCAGGTAGTAACAAAGTTGTCTGTGAATGTCCAAGGTATGCAACAGTCTTTCCCCCTTGTTCTCAGGATTGGGGAAGAAAGCAGGCAGATGAATGGCTTGATTTAAAGAAACCCTAGATACCACCTTTGGCATAAAAGTAGGGTTGGTCCTTAATGAAACCCTGTCTCTGTGAAAATTAATAAAGGGTGGTATTGCCATTAGGGCCTGTAGCTCTGAAACCCTTCTTGCTGATGTAATTGCCAACAGGAAAGCTGTCTTCCATGAGAGAAATTGCAAGTCAACTGAAGCTGCTGGCTCAAATGGAGGTAGAGTCAGTTTTTCTAGGACAAAATTGAGGTCCCAGGCTGGCACTGGGGCCTTTCTTGGTGGCTTAATGTTCTTGATTCCCCTGAGGAATTGTCTTAGTAAAGGGTGTAAAAAAACAGGAGGATCAGAGTTGTATCTAGCTGAAATAGCAGATGCATGTATCTTTATGGAAGAATATGAGAGGCCATTCTTTAACATATCTGCCAAGTATTCCAAGATGAGTGGGATGCTCAACAATGATGCATCACTTCCCTTGCTGGTATTCCAATTGCTGAATCTTTTCCACTTTGCTAAGTAAACCTTTCTGGTGGATGGTCTTCGAGCCTCTGTTAGTATCCACTGAACTTCCTTGGAGAGAGATAGGCTGAAGTTATTTATGGGATCTCCCAGGCTGTTAGCTGCAGTGTCTGAAGATTTGGATGCACTGTTTCGAAGTTGTGCTGAGTCAGAAGTAGAGGCCATTGGGGAAGGGCCCACCTCCTGGTGTGACATATGCTCCGTAGTAGTGGGTACCAGTGTTGTCTTGGCCAGTCCGGAGCTATTATGATTCCCTTGGGTCTCTCTGCTTTGATCTTTAGTAATACTGAGGTCAACAGTGGCAGAGGTGGGAATGCATAGATTGTTAGGGAGTTCCAGTTGAATGAGAGGGCATCTATTTTCCAAGCTTTTGGATGGTATGTCCTTGTGCAGAATTTTGGTAGAAGATGGTTGAGATGAGAGGCAAATAGGTCCACTTCTGGCTTGTCCCATGTCGAAGTGAGTTGTCTGAAGGCCTTCGGATGTAACCTCCACTCGTGTGGATCTGTGAAATTCCTGCTTAGGCTGTCCGCCAACACACTGTCTTTTCCTGGAACAAACTGGGATAGTAACTGGATGTTTAGGCTCAGAGATTTCTCCCAAAGCTGCATTGCCAGTCTGCAAAGATGGTAAGAGTGGGTGCCCCCTTGCTTGTTTATGTACCACATCACAGTGGTGGTGTCTGTCCGTATCATTAAATGACCTTGCTGGAGTTGGTGTTGAAAGGCCTCGATGGCATGCATTACTGCCAGCATTTCCTTTTGGTTTATATGCAGATGTGTTTCCTTTGGAGACCATTGTCCTTGTATACACCTGCCTTCCATGTGCGCCCCCCATCCAAGGTCTGAGGCGTCTGTAGTCATGGTCTGTGTTATCTGTGGTTTTTTGAATGACATACCTGTGTTTGCCTGGCTCACCGAGGCCCACCATAGGAATTCCTTTTGTAGGCATGGAATTAGTGGAATGATTGTCTCCAAATTGTTGCTGTGTTGAGACCAAATGCTTTTTAGGTACCATTGAAGCTTTCTCATGTGTAGTCTTGTTGCTGTGTTGAGACCAAATGCTTTTTAGGTACCATTGAAGCTTTCTCATGTGTAGTCTTGCGAATGGAACCAGGAGAATGCAGGATGCCATGTAACCCAGGGCCTGTAGGAATCTCCTTGCAGTCATCTGGGTGAGTTTTGCTAGACCTTTGAAATAATGAGTTAACTTCTCTTGCTTGTCTTTTGTCAGGTAAGCCATCTGAGAGGCTGTGTCTAGCTTGGCTCCTAAGAAGATTATTTGCTGGGATGGCTGCAGTCTTGACTTTTGGAAGTTGACTGTGTATCCCAGTGCTTGAAGTAATCATATGACATAGTCCAGGTTTTTTGTCAACATCAATTTGTCGTCCGCTTGTATTAGGCAGTCGTCCAGGTACGGGTAAATTTGTATACCCCGGAGCCTGCAATGAGCAATTACTGAAGCCAGGCATTTTGTAAATACTCTGGGCGCAGTAGATAAGCCAAATGGCAATGCTGAGAATTGATAATGCTCTGGCCCTGCAAAAAATCTGAGGTATCTTCTGCCGGTGTGTCTGATAGGGACATGCAGGTATGCCTCCTTGAGGTCCAGAGTAATCAGCCACGACCCCTTGCCCAGCATGGGAAGGAGTTGCTGTAGAGTCAGCATTTTGAACTTTGGTACTATGAGAAAGGTGTTTAATGCGGACAAGTCCAGTATTGGTCTCCATTGAGATTCTTTTCTTGGAACAAGGAACAGTCTTGAGTAAAACCCCTGGTCTTGTTCTTGTTGTGGAACTCTTTCTATTGCTTTCATCTGAGTCAGCAGAGTGATTTGCTTGATAGCCTCTGTCCTCTGATTTTGTGGCAGGTTTGGCATGCCTTGTTTTCTTGGTAGGGTATGAAAATGAAACCTGTACCCTCGGTCTATAATGTCCAAAATCCATTTGTCCTTTGTCAGTCTGTGCCAGTTCTCTGCAAACAGAGATAATTTCCCACCCAAGGGAGCTTCCAGTTGTTCCCTGGTAGGCGGTAATAGAGGAAAGTCATTGAGATTGTGGTTGTGGGGCAGGTGAAACCCCTGCGTCACTTCTTTGGTTTCCTGGCTGCCATTGTCGTCCCCTGTAAGGGCCTCTGTATTGGCCTCTTCCTCGGCCACGTCTGTTCTTACCCCTTTGAAACTTTTCTGGATTAGGAAAGGATCAGTTTTTTGAAGGCCAATTCCTACTGAATCTGGGGGGGTTGAACCTGGAGGAAATCTTTCACAGTCTGGACTGATTTTGCTTTTCTTGATGGTCTTTAACACATCCTTAGCATTTGCACCAAAAAGCTTGTTCTTTTCCAAAGGTGCATCCAGAAGTTTTGCTTTTACATGATCTGGTAGAGGTTGATCTTTTAACCAAGCATGTCTACGAATGACTGCCCCTGTCATAGCTGCCCTACATGAAGCTTCCAGTGCATCATATCCACACTGCAGGAAGTGATTTCTTACTTGCTGAGTGTTATGTACAGCTTCCTGCAAAGTCTTCCTGTCTAAAGGCTCAGGAGTGGCTAATGTTTTTTGTAAATCTTCTAACAGATAATCCTGGTATTGTAACATATGGAAAAGGCAATTTAGAGCTCTCATAGATAAGGTAGTGGATGTGTAAACCTTTTTGCCCCATCTCTCTAATGACCTAGCTTCCCTTTTGGAGGGCAAAGGATTCTTTGAGGTGGAGGCCGAAACTCCTTTAGGCCCCTGAGAAATAGTTTCCAAATCAGCAGTGTGGGCCCTGAATAAATGGGAATGAGTTTCTGGGACCCTGTAATACCTGTCCGGCTTGGCAGGAGCTGGAGGAAGAGAATCAGGGGTAGCACTAGAGTCAGAATACAAATCATCCAGAACATCAAGTACAGGAGGAATAGCTAAGGGCCTGTGCTGAGGCTTCTTAAGGAAAGTCCTAAGGCGTTTCCTAGAATCAGAATATTCCTGACCTTGCCACTTGAAATGTTCCCTCATGGTGTGCAGAACTTCCCCAAAAGAAATATCCTCAGGAGGGGAGGCCGAGGGGATGGAATCTTCTGCATCAGAGTCCTCATAGGTCTGGAAGAGCTCTTCCTGGCTATCAGAGTGGACAGAGCCCTCAGAATCTTCATCAGAATGTGTAGGGTCAGAGGGTTCAACCCGGGGCCTTTTATCAGGAGGAGGCTGGGATCCTCTCTCAGGATGGGCCTGTGAACCTCTAATCATGGAAATCAAATCAGCAGCCATGGACATAATTTGTGTCTCTGGAGTCGGCTGAGGTAAGGGTTTAGAAGTAATATGCTTTGTTTTGCTGGCTGCCTTAGCCCTAGTGTAGGCCTTAATAGACATGGCCATAGGGGGCCTGGCAGCTCCACGTGCAGGAGTGACCTTGTCTACAGCAATGGTCTCGGGCATTTCCTCGGTTTCGGTATCCGGAGGAAAATCTATAACTGGCGTCAGAGTAATGTCTGGAATCGGAGTCGTCGGTACTGCGGTGTCTTCGGTTCCGAGTGGTGGAGAGACAGTCTCAGAGAGAACCGGAGCACTCGCGCTAGGTTTTGGCACGGAGTCGGAGGTAGACGTGGGCCGAGGATGTCGGTCCCGGTCTTTTCGCTTTTTGGGCGTTTGCGATGTCGGAAGATCCGACGGCATGGTGTAAGCAAAATTATCACCGAAAAAATCTTCAGCGAACTCCGCCCGGCGCCTGAGAGTGCGCTTGTTGAAGCGAGCACAGGCTACACAGGCCGAGACGAAGTGGTCTGGGCCCAGGCAAGGGAGACAGTAAGAGTGGAAATCCTTATGAAGTATTTGTTTACCACAAGAAAGACAATTGTTAACTTTTTCAGTAATTTCTGACATCGGCTGAGGCAAGAAAAGGTCCCCAACGGGGTACTTAGCTTTTTGATGACTTCGGTATCGTAGAATACAGAGCTCACCGACTGGCACTTGCGAACTGCTTCTGCTTCGGGCACCGCGCGGCAAGAAACACTGAAGAAAATGGCGTCGGCTGATGCTTATGTACTCCAGCCGCTCTGACGTCGGAGAGAAATGCGACATCAGCCGACGTCGGACCCAGACTTTGGAATCCGGCCGATCGAGGGCTGCCTGAGGCAGGACAACCCACATGTTATGACTGCAGTTGCATTCTTGAAGGACATCCAATGCTGTCTGGGCCAAAAGGGAGTCACAAGCAAGATTTTGGGAGCACCCTGTTTTATCTTGCACAGGACTTTTGGAATGAGAGGAAAGGGGTTGGAGAGGCATAAAGAAACATCCTTGTTCATGAAAAAGATAAGCCATTCACCTTCCAGGCCAGAAGATATGGAGTCCTGGCACAAAACCGAGGAAGCTGCCTGTTCAGAATAGCTTCTTTTTTAGAGAAACATCTGCATTATGAAATGCAGAAGGCTCCAACATCGGCCTACACTAAATTATTGTAGTCGGGACTTCCTCTTTCACTAGTATCTGAGGAACCCCCCCAGGCCCTTCAATGATAATCAGCCGTAGTTCCCCCTGAATGTCCAAACAGGATGTCTGCAAGGCCTCCAAGGACATTTGAGAAGCCGGATCCATACTACCTCTGGTAGTGGCAGAGGAATCCAGCACAGGAATCGGATAATTCTCTGGGCTTTTACCAACCTTTAGAGAGACATCCAGTGGAAGCAGCACAGCCGAAGAATCTGACCTGACTTTTTTGGCCTTCTTTTTCGAAGATGGCTGACTCTCAGACCAGGAAGTACCCCCTACAGCGTCTTTCACTAAAAGCTTTAGATGCTGGTTTTCAATACAGATGGCTAAGGATGAAAGACGACTATGTAAGTTCTTTGGAAGAAAAGCTTGACAAATAATACAAGATGTATAGCCGTGAGAAACACCTAAACAAAACAAGCACTGCTCCTGATGGTCTTTATGGGCAATCGGTCTCCCACACTGGTATTTACCTCTTCTGGATGATATGAAACCCCACAATAACACAAATGCAAAAGAAAAGTATAAGCAAAAACCCCAAAGGGGCACTTATCTGAAACGGCTAGGTAAACCGGCATATGATTTGAGCAATCAGACCAACAATCAAAGATGGCATTCGGACTGTTGGCAGAGAAGGTCTGAGGATGACATGTTTGGACGTCACCTTTATGCCCTACATCTAGCGTGGGAAGCACACATGTGACGTACAGCATATCTTTAACAACCTAAAGGCTTTGGTATACTGGCTGGATGTCATGCCACTCTTGGCAGGGGATCGCTCATGTTAAGAATACTGCAGCAGTGAAATGGAAGGACACAGAATCATTTGATAAGGTCAAAAACTCTAATACATCAAGGCAATTAACACCGAACCATGTTGGGTATGACTCTAAGATGCAAGTTAACAGGTTGACGGTAGCTCTCATCATGTCCAAGCCAGGGTCTCAACCTAAACAGAGCAAACAATCTGAGCATATCTTGGAGAAAGATACTATCATCAATAATGCCATCTCAGCTGTAATGAATTAAGCAGTTTAGTCACACTTTTCAGAAGAAAGCAAGACAGGCAGGGCTGCACAGACTGTCAATATGATGGAGAGGAGATCTCTCTAGACTGAAACTCACCTTTGTATGCGAGGACTCAGCCTGACATGCAGCATATACATCATCAAGCCTAAGCTTTTTAGCAACTAAAATGGACCTCCTCCATTTTACTCTTAAATCTGCTCCATTCTTCTTAAAGCATGGAGCTCAGCATCAAACCAAAGGTCATGTGGATCAAGGTGGACAGGGTCTACATGAGATGAGGCACGCAGATCCACGATAAACTTACAGTTGTTTTGTAGTTTGCCAGCAGCTCATTAGGTTCACCATCAGTGGGCACCAAAAGAAAAATGTGAAAGACAGAAGCAAAGAGATCGACCATTACATTTAAATTCCTGCATTCCACCAGTTGATGATGGGTGGCTCTAACAAAGGTAGAATGACTGAAACTCAAATAAGGTGGCGTTTCCACCAGAAACCAGACTCTACCACACGCTTAAGGCTGAGAGAACAAATCAGCAGTGTGACCTAAAGTGTGGGTTACAAAGGAACTGGCCTGGGTAAAGTCAAAACCTCTCATCATACAGAGAAGTGAGTTAGCAAGATCTAAAAAACCACAGACCAAAATGCTGAAGTCATCCAAAATTATCCATTTTAGTGAATCCAGTAGGAAACAAAGAAAGAAGCTTGTAAACTGAAGAGACATTCTGGGACAAAACAGTAGATAGCAGACAAAGGAGTAGTCGCAGCTTGCTCCTAGCAGCATAATCCAAAGAGTTCGTAGCTTGTAGTTGGTAATCCTAGTTAGTCAAATGTAAGAGAGAAAACTCATGATCCTACACTGATCTTACCAGCACTATTGTGCTGTATGACAAAGAAAAGTGAAGCCCAGATGCCACAAGATAAGGACTGGTCTCTTTAGTAAACACTAGGTTGAAGTCACAGGTTAAGACCAGAATGACACCTGTCTTATTACTTTCACCTCACATTAGTTTAAGCAGCTTGCAGAGATGCCAGTGAGACAAAGTCTACAGTACCTAACCTGAGAAAAGCAATAAGCAGCTTGCAGAGGTACCAGTGAGGCCCAAGTCTGCAGTACCTAACCTGACAAAAGCAATGACACAAGCTTAGAATAACGACAAACTGACTGTATCAACATGCCATAGCTGTCAGTTGTAATGGAAGGTTCATCATGTGTATGCCTATTCAGAAGCACAAACTCCAGCATATGTTTTGTCTGTAGAATACAGTACCTGGCTGTGATGAAAGGTGTTTTTCTTTTGCTTTCTCCATCACACTTTGCAGTTTTTGTCAAAATTTAAGACAACAGTAAGAATCTTAAAATTAGCATTGCTGTCGTGTGTTTACATTTCTTTTCATCATTTTACAAGTTTATAAAAGAACAAGAAAAAATAAACTAAACATTTGTTGACTCCTTCCAAATACGACCTGGCCAAAAGGGTAGATGTAATACATCTGGACAATGTAGACAGAAATATTTGACTGTCTGAAAATTCCGTCTGAAGTGACTTCAGAATTTTTAACTTCATTCTTGACTCTAGTATTTCTGTGAATGCTACTATTTTTTATAGTTTTCAGTGTCTTCTTGCAACACCCGTAGAAGGTGTTTTGCTTTATTCTATAGCTTATTATAGAGACTTCATACTTGCACTGTGAGGTTTTCTGTCTAACCTTCCCCTCAACTTCATTACCTGTTTATATATTTTTTTCAGAAATGTTTATTAGAGATAATATATACTGTGACAAAGAAAGGGAAAGAAAAAGAGATATATAACTCGTACAATAATGATGCAGAAGATAAAGCAATGCAACATTAAGAACATGATACAGCACAGTAGAATGGATTACACTGCATACTTATTGTAAAAACACCCTTTAAATAACGTAAAAAGGTATTTCGGCTTTTCCCAGTTAGGGGTCACCACAGTGGAACTCCAGTCACTAATGATTGGCATTGGATTTTTACTGTGCCGAGTTGCCAGCCCGACACCCAACCTTCAAAGAAGGCATACCCATTCACCCTCGCTCCTAACTGCATGTCTTTAACGTCACTCGACCACGGGGAGGACATGCAGACTCCACACAGAAGTTGCTCCAGCTGAGAATCGAACAGGAGAACCTCTTGCTGTGAGGTGACAATGCTAACCGCTGCACCACCGTGGCTTTCCACATCTGTTATTAGAACTTAATATTTTCTGAAATGCAACTTTCTCTGTGATGTTTTCTGCCTCTTGTATTGTCCAAACTACATTGAATGTTTACATGTTTGACTAACACTACAGTATTAGAATTTAATACATTAACAGGGTTCTTCGAATTTACATAAGGTCGTCTTTGCTGATAATCAGAAAACAAATAGTGCTCACCTGCTTTTATATCTGTGCATCATACAACCATAGGGCTGCCACACATTTTCACCCAGCAATCTGCCACTGGAAAGAAGCCACTCACAAGAGTCACCACCTTGAAAGACAAAGAAAAGCATGTCCATGAATCTAAACAAGACTATCAACCTAGTTCTGAATGTTACATATGAATAAATACTTATATAGTGTTTCACTACCAGAATGAAAAAAAAGTTAAGTCCTCATCATAATGTTACATCTGTGTTGTCCATTAACATCCTTCCTCAACTGATGGGTTCGTATCCGAGACTTGGGTCCCACTCTGCTGCTTCTACCAGATCATTGGATCTATGTCCTGCCATCCTAACGTACCTCAGATCAGTTTACTGCCCCTAGATATAAAAAGGCCACCAACTACAAAAAAAAAAAAAAATACCAGCAGTAGAACAGAAAAAGGGAAGCTGGAGCTCAAACAAGGAACAGAGATTCCTATACAACTCTTAGATCTCTCCAGAAGCAAAAAAATGAGGGGGCAAGTGGGCAGGGAGTTAAGGAAAAATGAAAATGGACAACACAGAGGGAACATTATAGTGATTACATAACTTCTTTATCTGATGTGGTCATTTTCATTCATTCCTCAACTGATGTGACAGAGTCTCCAGCTACTGAAACGCTGGGAGACTGTTATGGAAGGATATTCTGGAGAACTGCTGAGCCAAAAGCCGGTCTTTTCCTAGAGATCAAATCCAAGTTGTAATGATGAAAGTGTGCAGATTAGCCCAAGCTGCAGCTGCACAAACATCATTTTAAGAATCTCTGGATCAAAAGGCTGAAGAAACCACTACAGGTCTTGTGGAATGAGCCCCAGGAGGTTTTGGAAAAGATAAACACTATTTACCATAAGCAAAGGTAAAAAAAAAACAAAAAAAAAAAAAAAAAAAATAGTCAACCATTTGGCCAGTGTAACTTTAGAAACTGGATAGCCTAATCTGGTAGGAAAAAAGGAAACAAATAACTGGTCAGACTTTTTTCTACGGAGGTAAAAACACAGTTGCCTATGCACAGCCAGCAGACGTAACATGCACCCTCCTTTGTTTGAAAAAATTGGAAAGAAAACTGGGAGATTAATGACTTGGTTAATATTTGACTCAGAAGCCACCTTAGGCAAAAAAGGGTTAGTTCTCAAAGACACCCTGCCTTTAAGGAGGTTTTGAAGACAGAGCCTGGAGTTCAGATACCCTTCTTGCTGACGTAATAGCCACTAGAAAAATGGTTTTCCAAGACCAAAATTTTAGGTCTGCTTTGGCTGAAAGTTCAAAAGGAAACTGCATTAATACCTGAAGTATTAAATTTAAATCCTAAGGAGGAGTAGGATCTTTTAATGCAGATCTAAGCAAAAAAGCTCCCGAGAAAGGCCTTGCATAATTTAGAAGAGGCTAAAGTACAGTTATTTTTGCCCACATGGAAATTAGAGATGGCAGCCAAATGGAGTCTAACAGTTGCAAAACTAACTCCTTCATTAAAGACTAAAGCTAAGAACTCAAGGACTGCTGACACAGGTACTGAAAAAGGGTCCAGATCTTTGCTAAGAGCACAGATGACAAAACTTTTCCATTTACTTTTTTAAGTCTTTCTAGTAGAGGACTTGTGGGAAGATAACAAAATGCGATGGACCAGTGGAACTGGAGAAACCATATGGTCAACTTGAGGCATGTAATGTCTGGAGGAGTCTTGCCTGTCAGGTGAAACAAGAGGTCTGGAGTCGAATCCAGAACCCAAGGTATATGTAGAAGATGAGGCCAGAGTAATGGGAACCAAATTTAACAAAAGCCAAAAGGGGGCCATGAGGATGACTGTGCTCTTCAGCTGTACTGCTTTCTGTGGAAACTTGGGAATTAGTGGCAAGGGAGGAAATGCATAAAGGAGACTGGAGGGCCAATCATGAACTACAGCATTTCTTGATGACTTCCCCAGTGGAGGGATCAGAGCAAAGAACTTGCTGCATTTGTTGTTGCAGACAGGCAAACAGACTGCAGCATGGCTGACCCCACTGATGCAAAATTCTCTTCATCATATTGATGTTGAGAGACCACTCATGACATATCAGAGTGGACCTGCTTAGTTTGTCTGCTATCACATTGGTTTTCCCCAGGGATGTGCATTGCTATTAGAAAGCGATTGGAAGAGATTGCCCACTGCCATACTCTCATAACTTCTCGGCAAACAGAGTAAGATCTGGTTCCCCCTTGCTTGTTGATATACTAGATTACCAACAAACTGTATCTGTATCGTAACTGCTCCAGATGGGAGAATATCTTGAAAGGCCTGCAATGCTAGGACAGCCATCATCTCCAGGACACTGATATGCAACTTGACCTCTTTGGGGAACCACATACCTTGGACTGTCCCTTCCCAAGTAGTATGCCTCAACCTGAGCTGGGAGGTGTCTGTGGTCACTGTGGCCTTGGGCAGAGGAAGAACAAATAGATGGCTTTCACAGAATTGGTTTGAATGAATCCACCAAAGAAGATATCGTTTGCAAGCTCATGTGATCTTGACTGGAGCAAATAACGGATGTTGAAGACTAAACCATTGAGCAGACAGAGTCCTCTGAAGTATTCTCATGTGCAACCTGGAAAGAGGAATGAGAGTGACGGCTGCTGCCATGTATCCCAGAGCTTGTAATATTAATCAATCTGGAAGGGAAGAACTTTGAATCACTTTCTTGACTTGGGACCTCAGTATGTTTATTCGAGCAATGGGAAGTGAAACTATCTGACGGACTGTGTACAGACAAGCATCTATGAACTCCAGACTCTGTAGGTGAGAGGTGACATTTGTTGTAATTGACTGTTATTCCTAGATGACAACACAACTGGAGCAAGTAGTCCATTGCCTGAAGAAATCGATGCCTGGTTGGGGGAGTTAGGAGTCAGTCATCTAGATATGGAGACACCTGGAATCCCAGCAGTTTCAAGTGAGCTTTTACCCCTACCATGGATTTGGTGAACACCCTGGGGGCTGTGCACTGCTATTAGAAAGTGATTGGAAGAGATTGCCCATTGCCATACTCTCATAGCTTCTTGGCAAAGAGGGTAAGATCTGGTTTCCCCTTGCTTGTTGATGTACAAGATTACCAACATATTGCCCATCTGTATTGTAACTGTCCCAGATAGGAGAATATCTTAAAATGCCTGCAATTCTAAAAGGATAGCCCTCATGTCCAGGAAATTGATATGCATTGCATCTTGACCTCTTTGGGGGACCACGAACCTTGGGCTGTCCTTCCCAAGAAGTGACCCCCAACCCGAACTGGGAGGCATCTGTGGTCACTGTGGCCTTGGGCAGGGGAAGAACAAATGGACATCCTTCGCAGAACTGGTTTGAATGAATCCAAAGAAGATACTTTTACAAGCTCATGTGATCTTGACTGGAGTGGATAATGAATGTTGAAGAATGGACACTGAGCAGACAGAGCCCACTGAAGTATTCTCATGTGGAACTTGCCAAGGGGAACAGTGACGGCTGCTGCCATGGATCCCAGAGCTTGTAATATTAATCGAGCTGGAAAGGAAGAACATTTGAATCATTTTCTTGACTTGGGACCTCAGTGTGTTTATTTGAATAAAGGGAATTGAGACTATCTGACTAACTGTGTACAGACAAGCACGTATGAACTCCAGACTTTGTGTAGATGAGAGCTGACATTTGTTGTAATTAACTGTTATTCCTAGATGAGGACACAATTGGAGCAAGTAGTCCTCTGCCTGAAGAAGTCGATGCTTGGTTGGGGCAGTTAAGAGGCAGTCATCTACATATGGAAATACCCAGAATCAGAGCAGTCTCAAGTGAGCTGCTACTACTACCATGTATTTAGTGAACACCCTGGGTGCTGAGGTGAGACCAAAGGGAAGTGCTCTAAACTGGTAATGACTGGCTCACAGCTGGAAGTGCAGGTATCTACTGGAGTGCCTGTTCATTTTGATATGATAGTATGCTATACAGCACAGCCAAATGTCCTTTTGCAGAAGAGGCAAAATGGACTGAACTTTGACCATACAAAACTCTGTATACTGGACAAACTGGTTTAACTTGCTGAGATCCGGAATCAGTCTCAAGTCCCCTGGTATTAAGAAGAATCTTGAGTAAGTTCCAGACCCTCTCAGGTCCGGGTGGGCCTCTTAGATGACTCTTTTCTAGCAGCTTTTTTATTTCTAGAGATGCTGCTTCCCTCTGCGTGGGTGGAACATCAGAGATTTTCTTCAGAATTGTAGGAGGGGCTATGGAAAATGGTATGGTATAACCTCTGGATATAATCCTCTGCAACCATGAATCTTTTGTGATAGACAGGAAAGTTCTCTGGTGCAGGAATAAATGATCCCAGACTGCCTCCAGAGAGGAACAGTTGGGCTTCCCTTCAGGAGTGCTGATAGGCCTATCTGAGAAAGAATCTCTAAAGCCCTGGTTCTGCAAACCACCTCTGCTGTGAAAATGGCATCTTCCATTGAGTTCTCCCTTTGTCTCTGGGGGAACTCTCTCCACATGAATCCTCGAAAGGCCCCTGGGACTTCTTAAACTACATCTTTCTGCCACCTCACTGGTTCCTACAGAAGGACCTTTGATGGGTAGAAAAACACATTCATGGCAAACAAGGTCTTTCCCCCTTTTTCACACCTGGAGAGTGCATCTTTAACCTTGGAGCCAAACATAGATGATCCATCAAAGGGTGCATTGAAGAAAAAATACTTAAATGGTTTCACAAAATCACATAAGTGCATCCAGGCATGACTCCTGATGGGTATGCCTGAACTCGCCACTCATGAGGTACCTTCCTCAGCATGGAAGATCAACCACATGGATGCATTTCAGACAGACTGGAGGGTGGCCAGATGCGAGGAGATTCTGTTTCCATCCTCAGAGGACATGGACCCAGAAAGATTTGGCAAGCTGCTTGATCAAATCTCTTTGCAGTCTCATCTCATAAAATTTACCAAGTAATTCAGTGACCTAAGTGAAAGGTCGCTGAACCATAAATACACTTCCCAAATCAGTCCAATGCCCTAGGTTCTCTATTAGGGGAATAGACAGATGAACTCTGTTCTGACAGTTCCTTTCTTGAAGCAACAGCCACAACCATGGCATCAACAGGTACTTCCTTGCTCCAGTGTGCACGGTCTTTGGGTAGGGCAAGAATTCTATCCAGTCATTTTGACATTGCCTCAACAGTGTCCGGCTCCTTCCACGCCTGCTGAGAGCCTAAGTCAATGAGCACATCAGCTGGGGGGGGGGGGGTTCACCCAAGAAGAAGATGGGACAGACCTGAAAGCCTCTAGGAACACAGATTCTTTCTGGGAGGGAGTATCAGAAGACCAACCACCTTTTTGTTTCAAGAGCTCCAGGATGTCTCCAAAGGAGACGTCTGAGGGACCCCCCCCATATCAAAATCAGTGTCCTCTGTGAGAGTCTCCTGGGGAGAATCTAAGTGCCTCCAACTGCACATCCTCTTTCGAGGGACTTCTTCAGTGGGATGTTCTGAGGAAGTGCTGGAAGTGATAATGCCCTGATGGACAGGCCGGAGGCTTGTACGAGCTGGCTATCCCCATGGAAGAGATGATAGAGACTCAGAACACGGAACAGTATGAGGCAGGGTTGTCGGATTCTATGGAAGCAAGGATGTCTCTTCTCTAGCAATGGAGAAAACCTTCTCCACAACCTCAAAATCAGAATGACAAGGAGAAACAGAAGACAGTGGCTCAAAAGTTGGAACCTCTCAAATCACAGTTTCCTGCAACCCCATCAGAGCTCCACCTGAAGAGGTGTCGGACCTGAGCTATCCAGCACTGAAGTTCCGAAGGGGAGAGACAGCTCTGAAAATTTCGGAGTCTACTCCAAGCCCCAAGATTCAGTGCCGATGCTTTGGCTCCCAGACTGCTACAGCTCTGAAACACTCAGTGTTCGTCGGCTCAAGGGAACCATCAAAGTCAAAGAGCAATAAGTCTTCGGATCCGAAGTAGACACCCCAGGTATTTCAGATCAGATGGCTCTGAAACAGCAGGCTAGATCAGAGAAGGAGCTAAAAGAGAAGAAGTGGGCAGATGTTGGCTCCCAAGCCCAAAAGGGGTCATATCTGGGACAGCCCACATCTGTATCTCTGTTCCGAGGAACTTCCTCATCATCCTGCCCATTTCTGTTTCTGAAAAGGTTCTGGAGGATAGAAGACAGGATGTAGTGAAAGGCGGCTTAGAAAGCCTTAGAGGGAATTCCTTTATAAAGGGAGGGGGAGCCAGGATGGAACAGGGTCCGACCGAAGAGATGGGATACGGATCCGAGAAGACCATGGTTTTTGAACTGTTGGAGCGGAGACTGATGGATCCGACTTTTTATGAATCTTAGTAGGAGGCTCTGCTGAAGGAGCTGAAGCTGAAGTTGAGGACCGCTTTGGAGACCTTTTCCAGGACTCCTTATTCTTAGCAATAATGACAACTTTAGATTTTTCTTATTTTTTAGAGGGGTTTAAAGCCCCAGTCACGGAAAAGGAAAACTGAGAGGGCAAGAGACAATGCAAAACTAATTTGTTCTTGCAGTCAGTCAAGTCCCTTGAATTAAATCCGGAGCAAATGGAGCGGTCAACATTAAGATGTGCCGAACCCAGACAACAGACACATTCCCTTTGGGCATTAAAATTTGGGATCTTATGCCCACAGGAAACACATTTTGTAAACCCAGAGGGTTTGTCTGATATCTTAAGACTGCTACCAACAACATGCAGCTGAACACAAAACAGTACCAAGTAATATTACCCTAGAAAATGCTATAAGAAGATAATCTATATTGACAGAATTTTTTCTTTTTCAGGAAGAAGAGAAAGAAAGAAAAAAAAGGAAGAACTACCAACGACAGTAGACTTAGTACTCAAAAGAGTATAAAAGGATACCAGCAATGGTTAGGACAGACGTACCACAATGGTAAATGACAATAAACAAGCAAGACTGGAAGACTAAAAAAATGAGAGGTATGAAGATGAAGGGCATTATACATAAAAAAAAAAAAAAAAAAACTTAAATTAACTCACAAACGTCACAAACCACTCAAAAAGCACTCAAGAGCTAAGAATCCTCGTCTGATATTCAATGGCAACAAATGAGATCTGAGGTACATTAGGATGGCGGGGCATTATTGGTAAAGGCAGGAGTGTGAGTGTTTTAGGATCGATGATCTAGTAGAAACAGACGAGTCAGATCCAAATCTCGGATCCAAACCCATCAATTGAGGAACAAATGAAAATGACAATATTAGATGTTACATTAAAAACGTGACAAAACAATCAGATTAAAAAATGGTAACTATTTCTTGATGCAATGTATATAGCAATGGCACATTATCTCAAATTATTAAGCAATTTCTTTCTGAAACATGTACAAAGAGCCTATAAGCCAAAATGTACTGGTACAACTACAGCAAAAGACAGTACTGAACGTCACAGTACACAGATAAGTTCATTTACAGCCTACTCATTTGAACAACATGAGCCTTTTATCAGGGACTAATAAGTTACTGATGCTAATTGTTGTGTCTTTCGGCTTTTCACGGTTAGGGGTCGCCACAGCGGAACTCCGGTCCACTAATGATTGGCAGTAGATTTTTACGTGCCGAGTTGCCAGCCCTGACACACAACCTTCAACGAAGGCACGCCCATTCACATGCCTCCACACAGAAGACGCTCTAGCTGAGAATCAAACAGGACAACGTCTTACTGCAAGGTGACAACGCTACCGCAGCACCACTACCGCAGTTAATACAGTGCTTTAACACCCATTTGTGCACTGAGAAGGAAAACAGTGCATCAACTCTGCTGGCTAAAAGTGGCATGGGAGGAAAAAGGTCTTACTGCACAGCCTGGATGCCTAGACATGCAAAACAAATGCCTAAGACACAGTCAGCATCCATCGAAAACCCTAGATGGCAAAGGAAGTCATATTGTAAAAATGTCTTTCCCAGATAATACATGTAAAACAGTGTTAGTCCATGATAGAACACAGCCAATACTAAGCAAGTCACCTTGTATGGTAAGTGATGGAAGAACAGTTACAACTGAGAGAAGAAAACAAAAAGGCACATGCAAGCCAGATGTTTTAGCTGAAATTTTAAAATTACAGGTTTATAGTGCTATCTTTATGGAACCAGCAAGAGCTGTTAAGGGAAAAAGGGCGATACTGTAACTGAGGGCCTCACCAGATGTGCATTAGCAAGCCACGCCCAAAACCCACCCCTGTGATATGTCATTCATATTAATATGCATTCCCTCCCAATGTACAACCGAAGGGAAAAAAAAGTGCACTTGACGTTGTAATAGGACAGTAAGCATAACAGTAAAACTGAAAGTAAATTACCGGTATGGTGTGAGCCGACATTTAAACAAAAAAAAAACACTTTCTCGACCTTGTGGTATTTCAGTTTTTTAAGAGGACTGCCAACTGCTAAATTATGGATTTGATACAATGTAATAGCTTCTTATTTAAACTAAAGTGTTTCCGTTGTCACAGTGCTTTTAATAGCCGAACAGTCACCAAAATCTCATACTGACACTTTGAACGGATATGTGCTGTCATTACAGCACGCAATCGTAATGGAAGTGTAACCGCTTCTTCTTTCTTTCACTCAGTTGTGGGGTTAAGTCTTTATGTATTACAGGGTGTTGCAGCATGACCGAACTTTGATATGCACATATTGTGTATAACGGCAAGTTTTAATCGACCTAAAATGTTAAAAAAAAAAAATATATATATATATATATATATATATATATATATATATATATAATTTATTACGAGTTTGTCGAAAATCCCAAGTAATATGCAGATCGGGTTTGTCACTCAATTTGCGACACGCCCACTTCTGCGCGAAAGGAACTGGTGAGGCCCTCAACTACAATATCGCCGGAAAAAGATGGTAACTTGTGATTTGTAGAGGTCTTTAACTAGGTATGTGGACATGAGTGAAAAAGGCAACCAGATAGTACAGTTTTGTACCTACCATAAATGTAGATGTCAGATAGATATGCAACTGCAGTCATAACATATGGGTTGTCCTGCCTCAGGCAGCCCTCGGTTGGCCGAATTCCAAAGTCTGGGTCCGGCGTCGGCTGGTGTCGCCTCCTCTCCTATGTCACAACGGCTGGAGTATAAAGGCATCGGCCGACGCCATCTTCTTCAGTGTTTCTTGCCCCAGATGCCAGGTGCCCTCCTAGGAAGGCTAAATTTGGTAAATGGATAAAATAATCCCAAACATGCACAACAGTAATAAACAGATACACCATAGGAGATACCCCCAGCTGAGGGGAAGAGGGGTAGAGACCCAAAAAGAAGGATACAGAGGGGTAGGAGGGTGGGAAAATCCGACTGCAGTTGCATATCTATCGGACATCTACATTTATGGTAGGTACAAAACTGTACTATGTCCTTCAAGAATGCAACTGCAGTCATAACATATGGGTTGAGTACCATAGCCAAGCTGGGGGTGGATGGAACTAGGATAAGGATGGTGTAGCTAAAATCCCCTGCAGGACTGCCGAAGCAAAGCCTGCTCGGGATCTGGAGTATAAGGGCAGGTTGTAGTGCTTGGTAAATGTATGCACGGAGCTCCATGTAGCAGCTTCTAAGATGTCCTTTGTTGCCACTCCTCTTAGGAAAGCTGTGGAAGTGGCTATAGCTCTGGTGGAATGTGGCCTGATATTGGCTGGCACACCTTTTCCATGAAAAGAGTAGCAAAATCTGATGCAATGTCCAATCCATTTTGAAATTGTTTGCTTGGAGATTGCTTTTCCTTGTACTCCAGCAGCATAGGCTACAAACAGCTGGTCAGACCTTCTGGTGGCCTTAGTTCTGTCCAAGTAGTAGCGTAATTGTCTGTGTATGTCCATAGTATGCAGTAGTTTTTCCCCCTTATTTTGAGGATTGGGGAAGAATGCAGGTAGATGAATAGCTTGATTTAGAGACACCCTGGAAAATAACTTTTGGCATGAATGTAGGATTGGTTCTTAGAGAGACTCTGTCTTGATGAAAAATGAGGAAGGGGGGCACTGCCATGAGTGCCTGTATCTCCGAAACTCTTCTTGCAGAGGTGACTGCCAATAAGAAGGCCGTCTTCCATGACAGAAATTGCATTTCTGAGGTTGCTGCTGGCTCAAATGGAGGAAGAGTTAGTTTTTCCAAGACGTAGTTGAGGTCCCATGCAGGTACTGGCTGTTTTCTGGGAGGTTTGATATTCTTTATCCCTCTTAGAAACTGTCTTAGCAGAGGATGCGAAAACACTGGAGGGTCACAGTTGTATTTTGCTGAGATTGCTGAGGCATGAATCTTTATTGAGGAGTACGAGAGTCCAGTATGAAATAGTTCTGCCAAGTATTCTAATATTTGAGGTATACTCAGTTATGCTGTGTCCTGACCCCTGTTGGCATTCCAGATACTGAATTTCTTCCACTTGGCTGAATGGGTTTTTCTGGTGGAAGGTCTGCGTGCTTCCAGCAAGATCTCTTGAACAGATTTGGAAAGAGAATTTGGTGTTGAAGTCATGGTAGCCTCCAGGCTGTCAGATGCAATGTTTTCAGGTCTTGATGTACAGTCCTGTAATTGTGCTGAGTTAGGAGCAGGGGCCATAGGGTCAGAGGCCATGGCTTGGTCCGAGTTATGGTCAATAGCAATGGGTACCAGTGTTGCCTCGGCCAGTCTGGAGCTATCAAGATGCCTGTTGGTTGTTCTGCTTTGATCTTCAGTATCACCTTGGTCAGCAGAGGCAGGGGAGGGAATGCATAAATTTTAGAGAATTCCAGCTGAAGGAGAGCATCCGTTTTCCAAGCTAGAGGGTGGCGAGTCCTTGTGCAGAACTTTTCCAGGTGATGATTTAAGTGGGAAGCAAAAAGATCTACGTCCGGTCTTCCCCATGTCCTTGCCAGTTGAGAGAAAATGTGAGGGTGCAACATCCATTCGTGTGGATCTATGAAATTTCTGCTCAGATTGTCCGCCAGTACATTGTCCTTGCCTGGTACAAACTGGGATTGTAAATGCATCCTCAGGCTCAGGGATTTTTCCCAGAGAAGCATTGTTAGTCTGCAGAGGGAGTAAGAATGAGTGCCTCCCTGCTTGTTTATGTACCACATGACAGTAGTGTTGTCTATCCTTATTAGCAAATGTCCCTGTTTTAGTGTTTTTTCGAAAGTCTCGATGGCACGTATCACTGCCGACATCTCCTTTTGGTTTATGTGCAGATGTCTTTCCTTTGGCGTCCAAAGACCTTGAATGCATCTGCCCTCCATGTGCGCCCCCCATCCATGGTCTGAGGCGTCTGTTGTTATCATTTGGTCTGCTTGAGGTCTGTTGAAAGGCATGCCTTCGTTTAGTTGACTGGCTTGAGCCCACCATAGAAATTCCTTCTGCAGAAATGGAATAAGTGGGATTATGTCCTCTAGGCTGTTGTTGTGTTGAGACCATAAGTTTTTTAGATACCATTGCAGCTTTCTCATATGAAGTCTTGCCAAAGGTATCAGAAGGATGCAAGATGCCATAAAACCCAGGGCCTGCAGGATTTTCCTTGCAGTCAGCTGGGAAAGCTTTGCTAGGCCTTTGAAGTACTCTGGTAAATGCTGCTGTTTTTCCTCTGTGAGGTTGGCCATCTGTTTTTCCGGGTCCAGTTTGGCTCCTAGGAATATAATTTGTTGGGATGGTAGTAAGTCTGACTTTTGAATGTTGACACTGTACCCCAAGGCCTGCAGTAGATGCATGACATAGTCCAAATTCCCTTTTAAGGTTTGTTTGTTGTCTGCTTGTATGAGACAGTCGTCCAAGTAGGGGTATATTTGAATCCCCTGCAGTCTGCAGTGTGCCACTACTGATGCCAGGCATTTCGTGAACACTCTGGGCGCAGTAGATAAGCCAAACGGCAATGCTGAGAATTGATAATGCTCTGTCCCTGCAAGAAATCTGAGGTATCTTCTGCAGCTTTGTCTGACTGGGACATGCAGGTATGCCTCCTTGAGGTCCAGAGTGACCAGCCAAGACCCCTTGCCCAACATGGGAAGAAGTTGCTGCAACATCAGCATTTTGAACTTTGGCACAATGAGGAAAGTGTTTAGAGTTGACAAGTCCAGTATGGGTCTCCATTTGTTTTCTTTTCTTGGAACAAGGAACAGTCTTGAATAAAATCCCTGGCCTTGCTCCTGAGGAGGAACCCTTTCTATTGCTTTTATACTTAATAGCTTGGAAACTTGAGTGAGTGCCTCTGCCCTTTGATGATGTGGCAGGTTTGGCATGCCTTGTTTTATTGGTAATATGTGGAAGTGGAATCTGTAACCTTTGTCTATCAAATCCAGAATCCAATTGTCCTTGGTTAAGATATGCCAGTTTTGTGAGAATAAGGCTAATTTTCCCAAAGGTGCTTCTCTTTGAACCTTTGTAGGCGTGAAAGTCAAGTCATTGTGATTGTCCTTGTGGTGCAGCTGAATTGTCTGCCACTTCTTTGATTTGGAGGTTGCCATTGGCGTCCCTGTAAGATCCTCGGTATTGCCATCTACCTCGGCACGCCTGCTTTTTCCCCTTTGAAACTTGTCAGAGCCGGGGAAGGACCAATTCTTAGACGGCCAGTTTCTGCTGAATCTGGGTGGCTGAACCTGAAGGAAATCCTTGACTGTCTGTACTGACTTTGCTTTTTCCTCTATGGATTTCAATACATCTTGTGCAGTAGCACCAAAAGCTTTGTTTTTCCAAAGGTGCATCCAGTAACTTTACTTTAACATGGTCAGGCAAAGACTGATCCTTCAACCAAGCATGTCTACGTATTACAGCCCCAGACATAGCTGCCCTACATGAAGCTTCCAGTGCATCATAACCACACTGCAGAAAATGGTTATTAACCTGCTGAGTGTTATGAATATGATCCTGCAGTGCCTTGTTATCAATAGGCTCAGGAGAGGCTAACTTTTTCTGTAAATCATCCAGGAGAAAATCTTGGTACTGAAACATGTGAAAAAGGCAGTTAAGAGACCTCATGGCTAGGGTAATAGAGGTATATACTTTTTTACCCCATCTCTCCAGGGACCTTGCTTCTCTGTCAGCTGGCAGTGGGTTTTTGGCAGAGGAGGTAGCCACTCCTTTGGGGCCCTGTGAAATAGTTTCTAGGTCCACAGAGTGAGCCTTAAAAAGGTGCTTGTGAGCGTCAGGGACCCTGTAATATCTGTCCGGCTTGACAGGAGCAGGAGGAAGAGAATCAGGGTTGGCAGTGGAGTCAGAGAAAACATCATCCAAAACATCCATAACTGGAGGGATAGCCAAGGGTATGTGCTGGGGAAGCTTGAGGAAAGTACGAAGCCTTTTCCTGGAGTCAGAGAATTCCTGACCCTGCCATTGAAAATGTTCCCTCATGGAATGCAGGACTTCACCAAAAGAGAAATCCTCTGGAGGGGAGGCAGAGGGAATGGATTCCTCAGCATCAGAGTCCTCGTAGGCCTGGAAGGGTTCTTCTTGGGTATCAGAATGCTCAGAATCCCCAGAGGCTTCATCGAGGAGAGGTCGTCCGCCTGCTCGGTTCTAGGCCTTTTTTCTGCAGGTGGCTGAGAACCCCTGTCTGGATGAGGCTGAGACCCCCTGATAAGGGAAATAAGATCTGCAGCCAGAGACATGATCTGCTTATCAGATGAAGGGGCCTGGGCAGGTTTAGGATGGGCCTTGGCCTGACTGGCGGCCTTAGCACGTGCAAAGGCCTTGATAGACATGGAAACAGGAGGCCTAGCAGCCCCACGTGCAGGCGTTACCTTGTCCACAGGAATGGTGTCGGGTAGATCCAGAACTTCGGTTTCCGGAGGAAAATCCACAACCGGCACCGGAGAGATCTCAGAGACCGAAGGTCGTGTTAACGCTGTGTCGGCCTGGAGCGGTTGATTTACCACTTCCGAGGGGACCGGAGCGCTAGCAGAGGATTTAGGAGTAGTATCGGTAGTGGACGCGGGCCGAGGATGTCGGTCCTGGTCCTTGCGTTTTTTAGTAGATTGGGTTGTCGGTTGATCCGACGGCATGATATACGCAAAGGATTCACCGAAAAAATCCTCGGCGAATTCTGCCCGGCGCCTGAGAGTGCGCTTATTAAAGCAAGCACAGGCAGCACAGGCCGAGACGTCGTGGTCTGGGCCCAGGCAAGGAAGGCAGAGAGAATGGAAGTCCTTATGAGGTATTTGTTTACCACAAGACAAACAATTATTAACTTTCTCAATTTGTTCTGACATCGGCTGAGGCAAGAATAAATGTTCCCCAACGGGGTACTTAGCTTTTAGATGACTTCGGTACTGAAAACACAGGAGCTGACCGACCGGCACTTGCGAATTGCTTCTGCTTCGGGCACCGCGCGGCAAGAAAGACTGAAGAAGATGGCGTCAGCCGATGCCTTTATACTCCAGCCGTTGTGACGTAGGAGAGGAGGCGACACCAGCCGACGCCGGACCCAGACTTTGGAATTCGGCCGACCGAGGGCTGCCTGAGGCAGGACAACCCATATGTTATGACTGCAGTTGCATTCTTGAAGGACATCATCCAAAAGTAAACTAATGAAAAAAAAAGTACAGTTTTGTACCTACCATAAATGTAGATGTCCGATAGATATGCAACTGCAGTCATAACATATGGGTTGTCCTGCCTCAGGCAGCCCTCGGTCGGCCGGATTCCAAAGTCTGGGTCCGACGTCGGCTGATGTCGCATATCTCTCTGACGTCAGAGCGGCTGGAGTACATAAGCATCAGCCGACGCCATCTTCTTCAGTGTTTCTTGCCCCAGATGCCAGGTGCCCTCCAAGGAAGGCTGTAATCAAATTGGAATACAAAAACAGGTTTCCAGACAAATAAATAAGCAATAAACAGATGCACCATAACAGATATCCCCATCTAAGGATAACAGGGAGAGGAGTGGACCCAAGGTATAGAGGGGAAGGAGGGAGGGAAAACCCGACTGCAGTTGCATATCTATCGGACATCTACATTTATGGTAGGTACAAAACTGTACTATGTCCTTCAAGAATGCAACTGCAGTCATAACATATGGGTTGAATACCATAGCTTAGCTGGGGGAGGTGGAATGCTCTAAGAAAAGGATGGTGTAGCTATCAATCCCTGCAGGACTGCTGAAGCAAAGCCTGCTCTGGATCTGAAATATAAAGGGAGGTTGTAGTGTTTGGAGAATGTATGCACGGAGCTCCATGTAGCAGCTTCTAGAATGTCTTTTGTAGGCACCCCTCTTAAGAATGCTGTAGAGGTGGCTGTAGCTCTGGTAGAGTGTGGTCTGACATTGGCTGGTACACTCTTTCCATGGAAGGAATAACATAATCTGATGCAATGTCCAATCCATTTTGAAATAGTCTGTTTGGAAATTGCTTTTCCTTGTACTCCAGGGGCGTAAGCTACAAAAAGCTGATCAGACTTCCTATTGGCCTTGGTTCTGTCCAGGTAGTAGCGAAGTTGTCTGTGAATGTCCAAAGTATGCAACAGTCTTTCCCATTTGTTCTCAGGATTGGGAAAGAAAGTAGGCAGGTGAATTGCTTGAGTTAAAGAAACCCTAGATACCACTTTTGGCAGAAAGCTAGGGTTGGTTCGTAAGGAGACCCTGTCTCTATGAAAGGTTATAAACAGTGGTATTGCCATTAGGGCCTGTAATTCCGAAACCCTTCTTGCTGAAGTAATTGCCAACAGGAAAGCTGTCTTCCATGAGAGAAATTGTAAGTCCACAGAAGCTGCTGGCTCAAAGGGGGGTAGAGTCAGTTTTTCTAGGACATAGTTGAGGTCCCAAGCTGGTACTGGGGCCTTTCTTGGTGGCTTTATATTCTTGATTCCCCTAAGGAATTGCCTTAACAAAGGATGTGAAAACACAGGTGGATCAGTGTTGTATCTAGCTGAAATAGCTGAAGCATGTATTTTTATGGAAGAATATGAGAGTACATTCTGTAGCATATCTGCCAAATATTCCAGGATGAGTGGGATGTTCAATAATGATGCATCATGACCCTTGCTGGTATTCCAAATGCTGAATCTCTTCCATTTTGCTGAATAAACCTTTCTGGTGGATGGTCTTCGGGCTTCTGTTAGTATCCGCTGAACTTCCTTGGAGAGAGATAGATTGAGGTTATTCATGGTGTCTCCCAAGCTGTTAGCTGCAGCGTCTGAATGTTGGGATGTACTGTCTTGGAAGTTGTTTTGAGTCAAAAGATGGGGCCATTGGGGAAGGGCCCACTTTTTGTTGTGACATATGCTCCGTAGTAGTGGGTACCAGTGTTGTCTTGGCCAGTCTGGAGCTATTAGGATCCCCTTGGGCTTCTCTGATTTGATCTTTAGTAGTACTGTGGTCATCAGTGGCAGAGGTGGAAATGCATAGATTTTTAGGAAGTTCCAGTTGAATGAGAGAGCATCTATTTTCCATGCTTGTGGATGACATGTCCTTGAACAGAACTTTTGCAGATGATGATTGAGGTGGGAGGCAAATAGGTCTACTTCTGGCCTGCCCCATGTCGAGGTGAGTCGTATGAAGATTTCTGGATGTAACCTTCACTCGTGGGGGTCTAGGAAATTCCTGCTTAGGCTGTCCGCCAGCACATTGTCTTTGCCTGGAACAAACTGGGATTGCAACTGTATGTTTAAGCTCAGTGATTTTTCCCAAAGATTCATTGTCAGTCTGCAAAGGGGGTAAGAATGGGTGCCCCCCTGCTTGTTTATGTACCACATCACAGTGGTGTTGTCTGTCCGTATTAGCAGGTGGCCTTGCTGAAGTTGTTGTTGAAAGGCCTCGATGGCATGCATTACTGCCAGCATTTCTTTTTGGTTGATATGCAGATGTGTTTCCTTTGGAGACCATTGTCCTTGAATACATCTGCCCTCCATGTGCACCCCCCCATCCAAGGTCTGAGGCGTCTGTGGTCATTGTCTGTGTTATTTGATGTTTTTGGAATGACATACCTGTGTTTGCCTGGCTTACCGAGGCCCACCATAGAAATTCCTTTTGTAGGCATGGAATGAGCGGTATGGTTGTCTCTAGGTTGTTGCTGTGTTGAGACCATAAACTTTTTAGGTACCATTGAAGCTTTCTCATATGTAGTCTTGCTTATGGAACCAGGAGAATGCAGGATGCCATGTAACCCAGGGCCTGTAGGAATCTCCTTGCAGTCATCTGGGTGAGCTTTGCCAAACCTTTGAAATAATGAGTTAACTTCTTTTGCTTGTCTTCTGTCAGGTAAGCCATTTGAGATGCTGTGTCTAGTTTGGCTCCTAAGAAGGTTATTTGCTGGGATGGCTGAAGTCTTGACTTTTGGAAGTTGACTGTGTATCCCAGAGCTTGTAGCAATTGTATGACATAATTCAAGTTTTTTGTCAAAATCAGTTTGTCGTCCGCTTGTATGAGGCAGTCGTCCAGGTACGGGTAAATTTGGATCCCCTGGAGCCTGCAATGAGCAATTACTGAAGCCAGGCATTTCGTGAATACTCTGGGCGCAGTAGATAAGCCAAATGGCAATGCTGAGAATTGATAATGCTCTGGCCCTGCAAGAAATCTGAGGTATCTTCTGCAGCTGTGTCTGATAGGGACATGCAGGTATGCCTCCTTGAGGTCCAGAGTAATCAGCCAAGACCCCTTGCCTAGCTTGGGAAGGAGTTGCTGTAAAGTCAGCATTTTGAACTTTGGCACTATGAGAAAGGTGTTTAATGCGGACAAATCCAGTATTGGTCTCCATTGAGTTTCTTTTCTTGGAACAAGGAACAGTCTTGAGTAAAACCCCTGGCCTTGTTCTTGTTGTGGAACTTTTTCTATTGCTTTGATCTGAGCAAGCAGAGAAATTTGCTTGATAGCCTCTGCCCTCTGGTTTTGTGGTAGGTTTGGCATGCCTTGTTTCCTTGGCAAGGTATGAAAGTGGAACCTGTAGCCTTGGTCTATAATGTCCAAAATCCATTTGTCCTTTGTCAATCTGTGCCAATTGTCTGAAAACAGAGATAATTTTCCGCCCAAGGGAGCTTCTGTTTGCTCCTTGGTCAGCGGAAGTAGAGGAAAGTCATTGGGATTGTCCCTGTGGGGCAGGAGAAGCCCCTGTGTCACTTCTTTGGTTTGCTGGTGGCCATTGCCGTCCCCTGTAGGAACCTCTGTATTTTCCTCTTCCTCGGCCACGCCTGTTTTTGCCCCTTTGAAATCTTTCAGGATTAGGAAAGGACCAGTTTTTTGAAGGCCAATTCCTGCTGAATCTGGGTGGCTGAACCTGGAGGAAATCTTTGACTGTCTGAACTGACTTGGCTTTTTCCTCAATGGATTTTAATACATCTTTAGCATTAGCACCAAAAATCTTGTTCTTTTCCAAGGGTGCATCAAGAAGTTTTGCCTTAACATGATCTGGTAGAGGTTGTTCTTTTAACCATGCATGTCTACGAATGACCGCCCCTGTCATAGCTGCCCTACATGAAGCTTCCAATGCATCATATCCACACTGAAGAAAGTGATTGCTAACTTGCTGAGAGTTATGTACAGCCTCCTGCAAAGACTTCCTATCTAAAGGTTCAGGAGAGGCCAAAGTTTTCTGGAAATCATCTAACAGGTAATCCTGATATTTAAACATATGAAAGAGACAATTGAGAGCTCTCATAGATAAAGTAGTGGAGGTGTAAACCTTCTTCCCCCATCTCTCTAATGACCTAGCTTCCCAGTTGGAAGGCAAAGGATTTTTGGAGGTGGTAGCTGAAACCCCTTTCGGCCCCTGTGAAATAGTTTCTAAATCAACAGCATGGGCCCTAAAGAAATGAGAATGTGTTTCTGGGACCCTATAGTATCTGTCAGGCTTGGCAGAAGCAGGAGGAAGAGTATCAGGGGTAACACTGGAGTCAGAGTATAGATCATCCAAAACATCAAGCACAGGAGGTATAGCTAAGGGCCTGTGTTGGAGCTTTTTAAGGAAGGTTCGAAGGCGCTTTCTGGAATCAGAATATTCCTGGCCTTGCCACTTAAAATGTTCCCTCATGGAATGCAGAACTTCCCCAAAAGAAATATCCTCAGGAGGGGAGGCCGAGGGGATGGGGTCCTCTGCATCTGAGTCCTCATAGGTCTGGAAGGGCTCTTCCTGGCTATCGGAGTGAACAGAGTCCTCAGAATCTTCATCTGAAGGGAGAGGGTCAGTGGGCTCAACCCTGGGCCTCTTATCAGGAGGAGGCTGGGATCCTCTCTCAGGATGGGCCTGGGAACCTCTGATCATGGAAATTAAGTCTGCGGCCATAGTCATGATTTATGTTTCAGGAGTAGGCTGAGGTAAGGCTTTAGCAGTAAGGTGCTTGGTCTTGCTGGCTGCCTTAGCATGTGTGTAGGCCTTGATAGACATGGACATGGGAGGCCTAGCAGCTCCACGTGCAGGAGTGACCTTATCCACAGCAATGGTCTCGGGCATTTCCTCGGTTTCAGTATCCGGAGGAAAATCAATAACTGGCGTCGGTGTGGACTCTGGTATCGGAGGTATTGGTAATGCGGTGTCTTCGGTTCGGAGCGGTGAAATAACCGCCTCAGAGGGAACCGGGGCACTCGCGGTAGGTTTTGGCGTGGTGTCGGTGGAAGACGCGGGCCGAGGATGTCGGTCCCGGTCTTTTCGTTTTTTAGGAGTCTGCGATGCCGGTAATTCCGACGGCATTGTATAATCGAATTTCTCGCCGAAAAAGTCTTCAGCGAACTCCGCCCGGCGCCTGAGAGTGCGCTTATTGAAGCGAGCACAGGCGGCACAGGCCGAGACGTCGTGGTCTGGGCCAAGGCAAGGAAGGCAGTAAGAATGGAAATCCTTATGAGGTATTTGTTTACCACAAGACAAACAATTATTTACTTTTTCAGTAATTTCTGACATCGGCTGAGGCAAGAAAAGGTCCCCAACGGGGTACTTAGCTTTTTTGATGACTTCGGATCGAAGAATACAGGAGCTGACCGACCGGCACTTGCGAACTGCTTCTGCTTCGGGCACCGCGTGGCAAGAAAGACTGAAGAAGATGGCGTCGGCTGATGCTTATGTACTCCAGTCGCTCTGACGTCGGAGAGATATGCGACATCAGCCGACGTCGGACCCAGACTTTGGAATCCGGCCGACCGAGGGCTGCCTGAGGCAGGACAACCCATATGTTATGACTGCAGTTGCATTCTTGAAGGACATCATTCTGATAACAGAAGCAATTAGAATGTCCTGCAGACAAGTGTTCACACATCCACATACTGACTAACTGTAGAAAAGGCAAGGTACAATCAGATAAACGAAGGGAGTTACCCACTCAACATGTGACAGTTTTCCAAAAGACTGTTCTTTAATTACCAGTTTTAACTATTTTTGCTGTTTTCATATAAAAGCCTGCATCTCCAAACCACTGCAACATTTTTTATGAAATTTTCAGGGATTTCTACTAGCGTCATCATCAGTGTCAGTGGCTCAGCACGTAGCACACTCACCCCATCTGCCCGAGTTGACATAAATCAAGTAGATGTAAAAAGTACAGTTTTGTACCTACCATAAATGTAGATGTCCGATAGATATGCAACTGCAGTCCTTACATATGGGTTGTCCTGCCTCAGGCAGCCCTCGGTCGGCCGGATTCCAAAGTCTGGGTCCGGCGTCGGCTGACGTCGCCTCCTCCCCGACGTCAGAGCGGCTGGGGTATAAAAGCATCAGCCGACGCCATCTTCCTCAGTGTTTCTTGCCCCAGATGCCAGGTGCCCTCCAAGGAAGGCTAAATTTAGAAACTGGATAAAAAATTCCAGACATACACAATAGTAATAAACAGATACACCATAACAGATATCCCCAGCTAATTATAAAAGGAGGGAAGTGGACCCAATACACAGAGGGGTAGGAGGGAGGGAAAACCTGACTGCAGTTGCATATCTATCAGACATCTACATTTATGGTAGGTACAAAACTGTACTATGTCCTTCAAGAATGCAACTGCAGTCCTTACATATGGGTTGAATACCACAGCCAAGCTGGGGGTGGTAGGCTCTAAGATAAGGATGGTGTAGCTAAAATGCCCTGCAGGACTGCCGAAGCAAAGCCTGCTCGGGATCTGGAATATAAAGGCAGGTTGTAGTGCTTGGAAAATGTATGCACGGAGCTCCATGTAGCAGCTTCTAGAATGTCCTTTGTAGCCACCCCTCTTAGGAAGGCTGTGGAGGTGGCTGTGGCTCTGGTGGAGTGTGGCCTGATATTGGCTGGCACACCCTTTCCATGGAAAGAATAACAGAATCTGATGCAATGTCCAATCCATTTTGAAATAGTTTGCTTGGAAATTGCCTTTCCTTGCACTGCAGGAGCGTATGCCACAAATAGTTGGTCAGTCTTTCTGTTGGCCTTTGTTCTGTCCAAGTAGTAGCGTAGTTGTCTGTGTATGTCCAAAGTATGTAGCAGCTTTTCCCCCTTATTTTGAGGATTGGGGAAGAAAGTGGGCAAGTGAATTGCTTGGTTCAGAGACACCCTGGAAATCACTTTTGGCATAAAAGAAGGGTTGGTTCTTAAAGAAACCCTGTCCTGGTGAAAAATGAGAAATGGAGGCACTGCCATGAGGGCCTGTATCTCCGAGACTCTTCTTGCTGAGGTAATTGCCAACAGGAAAACTGTTTTCCATGAAAGAAATTGCAATTCTGCAGATGCTGCTGGTTCAAAAGGAGGAAGAGTTAGCTTTTCCAACATGAAGTTGAGGTCCCATGCAGGCACTGGTGGCTTTCTGGGAGGTTTGATATTCTTTATCCCTCTTAGAAATTGTCTCAGCAAAGGATGTGAAAACAGAGGTGGATCAGTGTTGTATTTTGCTGAAATTGCTGAAGCATGTATTTTTATGGAAGAATATGAAAGTCCATTATGTAGCATTTCTGCTAAGTATTCCAGTATGTGTGGTATGCTCATTACTGATGCATCCTGTCCCTCGTTGGTATTCCAGATGTTGAATCTCTTCCATTTGGCTGAGTAAGCCTTTCTGGTGGAAGGTCTGCGTGCTTCCAATAATATCTGTTGAACTTCCTTGGAAAGAGAGATATGGGTAGAAATCATGGGACCCTCCAGGCTGTCAGCTGTAAAGTTTGCAGGTTGGGATGAACCGTCCTGTAATTGTGCTGAGTCAAGAGTAGAGGCCATTGAGGCAGGGGCCACGGTTTGGTGCAAGTTATGCTCCTTAGTAATGGATACCAGTGTTGTCTTGGCCAATCTGGAGCTATTAAGATGCCTTTTGGTTGCTCTGCTTTGATTTTCAGTAACACCTTGGTCATTAATGGTAGAGGTGGGAATGCATAGATTGTTAGCAAGTTCCAGCTGAAAGAGAGAGCATCTATTCTCCAGGCTTGTGGATGGTGTGTCCTCGAGCAGAACTTTTTCAGATGATGATTGAGGTGGGAGGCAAAGAGGTCTATGTCAGGCCTCCCCCATGCATGAGTTATTTGAGCAAAAATGTCTGGATGGAGCATCCATTCGTGCAGATCCATGATGTTTCTGCTTAGACTGTCCGCCAGAACATTGTCCCTGCCCGGAACAAACTGGGATTGCAGCTGTATGTCCAGTTTCAGGGATTTTTCCCAAAGAGCCATTGTTAGTCTGCAAAGGGGGTAAGAATGAGTACCTCCCTGCTTGTTTATGTACCACATAACAGTGGTGTTGTCTGTCTTTATTAGTAGATGACCTTGTTGGAAGATATATTCCGAAGGCCTCGATTGCATGAATTACTGCTAACATCTCTTTTTGATTGATGTGTAGATGTATTTCCTGGGGGGCCCATTGCCCCTGAATGCATCTGCCCTCCATGTGCACCCCCCATCCATGGTCTGAGGCGTCTGTTGTAATGGTTTGGCTTGTTTGAGGTTTGTTGAAAGGCATACCTTTGTTTGACTGGCTTGCTTGAGCCCAACACAGAAATTCCCTTTGTAGACATGGGATGAGTGGGATAATTGCTTCCAAGTTGTGGCTGTGTTGAGACCATAAACTTTTTAGGTACCATTGTAGTTTTCTCATGTGAAGTCTTGCCAGTGGAATCAGTAGAATGCAAGATGCCATAAAACCCAGGGCCTGCAGGATTTTCCTTGCAGTCATCTGGGTGAGCCTTGCTAGGCTTTTGAAGTACTGTGGTAATTGTTCTTGCTTCTCGTCTGTGAGGTAAGCCATTTGCGATTGTGTGTCTAGTTTGGCTCCTAGAAAAATTATTTGTTGGGACGGCAGTAGTCTTGACTTTTGTAAATTGACTGTGTATCCCAAAGCCTGTAGTAAGTAAATGACATAATTCAAGTTTTTTGTCAAGGCTTGCTTGCTGTCCGCTTGTATAAGGCAGTCGTCCAGGTAAGGGTATATTTGTAACACCTGGAGTCTGCAGTGTGCAATTACTGATGCCAGGCATTTCGTGAATACTCTGGGCGCAGTAGATAAGCCAAAAGATAATGCTGAGAATTGATAATGCTCTGACCCTGCAAGAAATCTGAGGTATCTTCTGCAACTTTGTCTGATTGGGACATGCAGGTATGCCTCCTTGAGGTCCAGAGTAACCAGCCAAGACCCCTTGCCCAGCATGGGAAGGAGTTGCTGCAGTGTCAGCATTTTGAATTTTGGTACAGTGAGAAAGGTGTTTAGAGCGGACAAGTCCAGTATAGGCCTCCATTGATTTTCTTTTCTTGGAACAAGGAACAGTCTTGAATAAAATCTCTGGCCTTGTTCCTGAGGAGGAACCTAATTGCTTTTATTTTTACCAGCTTTGTAACTTGTTCGAAAGCCTCTGCCCTTTGATTTTGTGGCAGGTTTGGCATGCCTTGCTTTGTTGGTAGAGTATGGAAGTGGAACCTGTAGCCTTGGTCTATTATGTCCAGAATCCATTTGTCCTTTGTTAAAATGTGCCAGTTTTTTGAAAATAAGGATCATTTTCCGCCTAAAGGTGCTTCTCTTTGAGCCTTGGTAGGCGGTGTCAAAGTCAAGTCATTGTGATTGTCCCTGTGGAGCAGGGGATGTCCCTGCGCCACCTCTCTGATTAGTCGGTTGCCATTGGCGGCCTCTGTAGGAGCCTCTGTATTGCCCTCTTCCTCGGGCACGCCTGTTCTTTCCCCTTTGAAATTTTTCAGTGTCCGGAAAGGACCAATTCTTAGAAGGCCAATTCCTGCTGAACCTTGGTGGCTGAACCTGGAGGAAATCCTTGACTGTTTGCACTGATTTTGCCTTTTCCTCAATTGATTTCAACACATCTTGAGCATTAGCACCAAATAGCTTGTGTTTTTCCAGAGGTGCATCTAGAAGCTTTACTTTAACATGATCTGGCAATGCCTGTTCTTTCAACCATGCATGTCTACGTATGACTGCCCCTGTCATAGCTGCCCTACATGAAGCTTCTAATGCATCATAACCACACTGAAGAAAATGATTGCTAACCTGCTGAGTGTTATGGACCAAATCCTGCAAGGCCTTTCTGTCTAAAGGCTCAGGAGAGGCTAACTTTTTCTGCAAATCATCCATCAAGAAATCCTGATACTGAAACATATGAAAAAGGCAATTAAGGGCTCTCATGGCTAGTGTGGTTGAGGTATAAACTTTTTTGCCCCACCTCTCCAGTGACCTAGCTTCCCTGTCTGAGGGCAAAGGATTTTTGGCCGTGGATGTGGCCACCCCTTTGGGCCCCTGAGAAATTGTTTCTAGATCCACAGAATGGGCCTTAAAGAAATGCTTGTGAGATTCAGGAACCCTGTAGTATCTGTCTGGCTTGACAGGAGCAGGGGGGAGTGAGTCAGGTGAAGTACTCGAATCTGCGTACACATCATCCAGTACATCTAACACAGGGGGGATAGCTAAAGGCCTGTGTTGGGGAAGCTTAAGGAAGGTACGAAGCCGCTTCCTGGAGTCAGAGAATTCCTGGCCTTGCCACTGAAAATGCTCTCTCATGGAATTGAGAATTTCCCCAAAAGAAATATCCTCAGGAGGAGAAGCAGAAGGAATAGAATCCTCCGCATCAGAATCCTCATAGGCCTGGAAGGATTCTTCCTGGGTATCTGAGTGATCAGAGTCAGCAGTAGCTTCATCAGAAGAAAGGGTGTCTGGGTGCTCAACCCTGGGCCTTTTGTCAGAAGGAGGCCGAGAACCTCTCTCAGGATGGGCCTGGGAGCCTCGGATTAAGGAAATCAAATCTGCAGCTAAGGTCATGATTTGCTTATCAGTAGTGGGCTGAGGCAAAACTTTAGGAGGGTGAGACTTAGCATGGCTGGCAGCCTTAGCACGTGTATAGGCCTTGATAGACATAGACACAGGAGGCCTAGCTGCCCCACGTGCTGGAGTCACCTTGTCCACCGGAATGGTCTCAGGTAAATCTTGGGCTTCAGATTCTGGAGGAAAGTCCACAAACGGCACCGGCTCCGGGGCCGGAGTGATCGGTAAAGCGGTGTCGTCGGTCTGAATTGGTGGAACAACCGCCTCAGAAGATACTGATGAACTCGCGGTAGTTTTTGGTGTGGTGTCGGTGGAAGTCGCGGGCCGAGGATGTCGGTCCCGGTCTTTCCGTTTTTTGGAAATATGTGGTGTCGGTTGTTCCGATGGCATGATATAACAGTATTTATCGCCAAAAAAGTCTTCGGCTAACTCTGCCCGGCGCCTGAGAGTGCGTTTATTGAAGCAAGCACAGGCAGCACAGGCCGAGACGTCGTGGTCTGGGCCAAGGCAGGGAAGGCAGTAAGAATGGATGTCCTTATGAGGTATTTGTTTACCACAAGACAAACAATTATTAACTTTTTCAATTTTGTCTGACATCGGTTGAGGCAAGAAAAGGTTCCCCAATGGGGTACTTAGCTTTTTGATGACTTCGGATAAGTAAAACACAGGAGCTGACCGACCGGCACTTGCGAACTGCTTCTGGTTCGGGCACCGCGCAGCAAGAAAGACTGGGGAAGATGGCGTCGGCTGATGCTTTTATACCCCAGCCGCTCTGACGTCGGGGAGGAGGCGACGTCAGCCGACGCCGGACCCAGACTTTGGAATCCGGCCGACCGAGGGCTGCCTGAGGCAGGACAACCCATATGTAAGGACTGCAGTTGCATTCTTGAAGGACATCATCCCATGATAACTAATGAAAACACTAGGGGCACCATATCATATTTACAACAACAGCAAGTCAGATTTACAACATTTATATATTAAACATTATTACACATATACTCTACCATCTACTTAATTTTTTCAGTACGTTCCATTGTTTTTTTTTTCATTATTTACATTCCCCTCCCGGTCTTTTTTCCACAACCAAAAATCATACTTTTTTCTACATTTCTGACAATATCCATTCTCCATTACATTGTATCTCATTTAATTGTTCTATATAGTCCATATTATATAAAACATCTTTTTATCTATTTTCTTTGGCTCTTTTCCTCCTTTATAACCATAATACCCATATTCTAACAGAGACTTCCCATACTCTGGAACAAACTACCTGTCTATGTCAAACAAAGCTCCTCATTTGCACTCTTCAAGAAAAGTCTTGATGACTGGATGGGAAATAGGAAATTCACCCCAGGGATCACCTCTGTGGCTCTGCTCGACAGGGCCACAGGAAAATAATTTTCTTGGGTGGCGAAAGCCAAGGTACCTTTTTGGCTAGGTTTATATAGGCCCTAGGGCCAATAGCCTAGTACCTACCTATGAACTTACATCCATAATTATATCCTTCATTCCTTTAATACCATCCACAATATTATTTTCCCATATTTTTCCCATAATTCCTTTACCCTTTTACATCTTAAAAAAACATGTTCTGTAGTTTCAACTTTATCACAATAATTACAATCTATCTTCTACTTTATATGGCATATTATCTTTTACTGGCAAATTCTTCATTGTTAATCTCTACAAAAAAAATCTATATTACCTATACTTATTTTCCATAACAAAAATTTGTCTTGATACTCTATTTCCTCATTCAAATATCCTTTGCATCTTTTCAATGTATTCACCCTTCCCATATTTCCTATTTTTCTTTCATTATAGGTTCACAGGTTCATAGGATGTTACTAGGCTAGTGATATGACGGTCTCTACAAGCCTAGCTGCTAAATCCCAATATAATACTAGATTAGAGATATTGTCTATGTCCAAAGTTTTTCTAGCAAGGATCACCAATGTCCTGGAGAGAAGACAGGGCAACACCTGGCAGAAATTTATGGTTTCCCATCCAGTCATTCAGGTTGCGCTTAAACAGGGTCATGAAGATGCTCTGCTTGATACGGATTGGAAGCCTATTCCAGAGGAGTAGCATCCTGTGAGAGATGGACCTGTCTCTCCAGCAGGCCATGTTTATGTCGCTGGCTAGACTGAGGTCCTTGGAATGGGTGACTCTAGTCACATTTGACTTACAGATGTGCAGCATTTCCATTAGATTTGGGTCAGAGATAGCCCTGTAAACCAGACACAAGTCACCTCTACTGAGTACAGTGACACTGACTTCGGTCTGTCCGTATAAGACATTTATTTATTTATTTGCATTTGTTTACTGGGAAGGTCCACTGGGCCAACAGGTACCTATTTTCAGTGGAGGCCCAAGGAGAAAAGCTCCAGAAAGAATAATGCAAACATTAGAGTAGTTCAAACAGTGAATTAAACATACATTAGCATAGCAGTACAACGATGTAAACAATACATACATTTGAATAGTAAACACAACATCATAGAATACTAAGTCAAGTTTCACAATAATCAATTTTAGTATAGTCAAACAGTACTTATTTTTCTGAGGCAATGGAATAGTAGGAGAGACGTGAAGTCAGGTTATAGCTGGTGAGGAAGTTTCACATGAGCACAGCCATTTAGAGGAGAGATGTCTCAAAGATTTTTAAAAGAAGGAACCATTGCTAGTGGATCTGAGCTGGGGAGGGAGAGAGTTCCATAATCTAGCAGTGGAAATGGAGTACAGCAGTTGGCCAGTGGAAAAACTAGGTTTTCCTACTTTTAAAAGCATTTGATTTTCAGGGTGGAGAGGTCTGTTAGGGTGGGACAGAGTGAATAGAGAGGAGAGAGAAGGGTAGGTGGATGGATTGGATATTAGTTTGTGGCCAGTTGTTAGTTGTATGTAAATAAGATGATGTGGAAGTTTCAGCCAGTTTAACAGTCAAAGAGCGGTACAGTGGTGAGAGAGATGTTGCCTATTTGTGATGAGATTGGCAATTTTATTATAGCATGAATCTAGTTTGGATTTAAGAGTGGCCTGTATAGTGGTAAAGAGGGGCGGACCATAGAAAAGCGAGGGCAGCAGGAAGGAGGAGGCAATGGCTAGTTTTGAGGTGTAATTTAGGAAAGTTTTATGACTGTATAGCATACCTAGTTTTTTGTGTTTTTTTGATGTTGCTGTGTATGTGCAAGTCAAAAGTTTGGTGTTGATCCAGAGTGACGCCTAGGAGTTTCGTATGTGTGACTACCTCGATGGTAGTGTTATCTTGGGAGAGAACGGTGAAAGACTCTTTATTTACAGAGGTGGACTTCTTGGGGGTAAACAGAATCAATTTGGTTTTCTTAGGGTTTAAGGCAAGGTGGTTATTATCCATCCATGTTTTGGTGGAGCTGAGTGATGATTGGGTTAACTTCAGGAGTTCGGCTGAGGAATTAGCAGTGCAGATGATAGTGGAGTCATCTGCGTATTGGATGATTGTACTGTGGGTTAGAATAGACCGGAAGTCACTGATAAAAAATGCTGAAGACCAAAGGCCCTAAGATAGATCCTTGGGGTACTCCAGTAGTGGTGCTGAGGAAAGGCGATAAAGAATGTAGCCATTTGGAGGCTTTTTGCCTGTCAGTGAGGTAATTAGTGAACCAGTGTAGGGTGGAGGGAGAGATTCCTAGGTTGGATAGATTTGTAAGAAGGAGAGAATGGAAGATGGTATCAAACGCTTTGGAAAGGTCAAGAAATAGAGAAGAGACAAGTTTCCCAGAGTCTTGAGCCCAGCTGATAAGAGTCACAGAAAGATATTAGAACTGTAGTGGTACCATGTCCATGTCTAAAGCCATGCTGTGTTGGTGACAGTAGGTTATTGTTGAGTAGAAAGCTTTGGAGTTGGCTGTGAATACATTTTTGTAGTATTTTTGAGATAGGAGAGAGAATGCCGATGGATCTAAAGTTGGTGATGTCTGTACTGTTACCACCTTTGTGCAGTGGGATGATGAATGCCTTTTTCCAGATGGAGGGAATATAAGACTCTTTGACTGACCTATTAATGAGTAGGCTGTCAGGACAGGCAACGGAGTTTGCAGCTATTTGAAGGAATTCTGGGGGCAGGTTGTCAGGGGCGATACTGCAGGGTTTTAGTTTGAGAAGTAGTTTCTTAACTGTGGCAACAGGGATAGCTGCTAGAGAGACGTTATAAGAGTGGGAATGGGAGGTATTTGTCGTTGGATGCTCTGCTTGAATAGGCTGGTTCAGGGGGAAACTGGTGGTAAGACTGGCTATGCTATTTATGAAATATGTGTTGAAGAGTGTGGCTATTTCAGTTGGGCTTTTTTCAGGACTTGGGCAGTGGTTATTTTTAGATCCAGGGGACAGTAGGCTGTTGATTGAGCTCCAGAAGCGTTCTGGGTTATTTTTGTTCTGGTTTTGCAGACTATGGTAATAGTCATTTTTGTCCTTAGTAACTAGACGCTATACTTGGTTGCGAAGGTTTCTATAAGTGATAAGGTCAGAAGGATTTTTATGCTTATGCCAACATTTCCAAGCTTTGTCTCTAGAAGACATGCTTTGTTTAGTTGTTCTTATAAGCCATGGGGCTTGTCTACCTTTTACACATTTTAGCCAGGGGGGAGTGAGGTTGTTTAAGATGCTAAGGAAAGTAGAACTGAACAATTTGGCTGCTTCATCAAGGGGAAGTAGTTTTAAAGGATCCCAGTTAATGCTTTTTAAAGAGTTGTTAAAGGTAGTGGGGCAAAAGTTTGATAAGTTTCTGTTGTTTCTATATTGATGTCTGTTTAATGGGGATGTGGTTTTACAAATTATATAAGCAGGTAAGTGGTCACTGATACCGTTAGGAAGGGTACCTGTGGTGGATATTTTACTGGGGTCTGAGACCATGATCCAGTCTAGGATTGTCCCGCTGCTGCTGTTTCTGTTAGGTCTGGTAATATCAGAGATTAGCTGACTGTAATTATATAGGTTGATGTTTGTTGGAGAGTGTTGTTGGGAGACATCTAACCAATTAATATTGACGTCTCCAAGAATTATAGTTTCCTGCTGTTATGTTGTTTGATGTCCAAGCTAGGACTTCCTCAGGTATGGGAATATCGTTGCCGGGAGAATGTAGAGGACAATGATGCAGAGGTTTTTGTTGTCATTAATTTTTAGGAAGGTTATTAAATTATAGGCATTATAACAGCCAAAGTCAGTGCAGAGTCTGAACAGATAGCTTCGCTTAGCAAACAATGCGCATATCCACTTTTAGTTATCACAACATGTGCGTACCTTTAAATATGGTGGAGAACAGGTAAATTACTTGTGCATACCTTTAAATAAAGTGGAGAACAGGTATATTACATGGTCAGAAGCCCCTGAAGGCTGGATAAAGTCTAATTCTCTTGAATAATGAGCAGACAGAAACATCTCAAGGGTGGGTAGGGTCTGATTTGCTGTGATACAAAAGCACTAATGCTAACGAATAAGACTAAGTCCACTTTAAAGAATAACACAGATGGATATCACAGACTAAGTGACAACACAAGTGAATCCATGTGTGCGATCTGGCAAGTGTGCAGGAGAGTAAAGGGTGTAACAGAAATGAAGAACACAAAGAAGTAACAGTGGCAGAAGTGTAGTGCAAAAGCTCAACACAATGTAAATCCAGACTGCAGTGTTTCAGTGCAATCATAAACTATCGCAACAGCTAGAACGGTGTGTCTACACCATAGCAAGGTATTCACTTAGCTTAGTTAAATGCAAAAATATAGTGTTCTAGCACATTACTAACAACAAAATAGTGTTGGAACTTCGCTTATAACTGCAAATATAGTGTTATAGTACAATAGTAACAACAAAATAGTGTTGGAATGCTACAGCTGTATCTACACAGAGCGACGTATCACCATTACTATAAAGCTAACAACAGAGTCAAATGCAAGAAATTATATCCACATATTTAACAGAGTCAAATGCAAGCAATTAGAGGAATAGCCACATATTTAAGACATTCATCTTTAACATTTGTAATAACAATTGTTAGAATTACAAGGGGTGAACCTCACCGAGGGAGATAAGCAGCTACAGTGGGAAAGAAAAAAGTGGGGGAAAAAAATGGCACCGGGGACTTCTGATACCTTGGGTCGGCCAATAGTGGGCAAAAAGGTGGGAGGGGCACAACTACTAGTGGGGGAGGGCTGCCAATAGGAGGGGAACACCTATGGCCCAGGCCGAGATGTGCGAGGGGACTGAAAAACAATCAGTAATTCCTACAAACAGGTATCAGGTTTATTCATGTTCGTTGCTGTTTTTCTGTGTGTTTTAAAAAGGTAAATATAGGGCTTGTAACACACAGGGGTGCAAAAGATGTTAAGGTTAGATTTAAAAGTCCAGGAGTAACTAGGCTAACTGCTACTTTGCTCCGGTTTACCATTATCATAGTAATTGGCAGCTGGTCAGACAATGTCTTTTTACAATCTTTCTAATAAAAATGGCAACGTTTTAGGGGAAACATAAAGGTAGGGAGAGGTATGCAGCTGCTGCTCTTAGCTGAGGGTTGCCAGTAAATAAATTTAACAGTTGGACACTTGGCAGAACTATCTTTAACCAAGCTGTTCCCAATAAGTCAAAATGATTAAATGGTGGTTGAACACCTAATCATTTTGAGTCCCAGTGTACTGGTCAGGACTGAGGAAGTCTGGCGTTCTAGTGGGATGACTCTTTGCCCGACACTTGCTGAGGGGCTGGAGACCTTGAATTTTCTTAGTAAGAAATCTTTGAGGTCTCTCAAGTTGCTGCAGGTGTCTGGTATGGTACATACCAAAGGGAGCATTACATTCAATAACAGACCTGATAAGGGATGAGTACAGTAGAGCTATAACCTCTTTTCCTCTTGAGGCGATGCCATGGCTAATCAGGTGAGTGACATAGAATGCCTTCCTCACCATAGTATACACATGGTGGTCAAAGTTGAGGCCATAGTTAACTTGTGTTCCCAGATCTCTGACTACTGAATTGGTACTTAGGGTATTATTCTTTATTTTACAATCAGCAGGGACATTGTTTTCACCAAAGGGAATGATGATGCATTTTTTAGCATTTAGTTCAAGACCATGGCTTTGGCACCAATCATTGGTCTGTGTAAGCCCCTTTTGAAGTATTCTGACATCACTAGGGGATTCAATGATAGCATATAATTTGCAGTCATCAGCAAACTTGTTTAGCCACAGCCCCTCCGTTTTGACCTGGACTTCTGAGAAGTATATGCCAAACAATAGGGGGTCAGCACTTTTTAGCATTTAGTTCAAGACCATGGCTTTGGCACCAATCATTGGTCTGTGTAAGCCCCTTTTGAAGTATTCTGACATCACTAGAGGATTCAATGATAGCATCTAATTTGCAGTCATCAGCAAACTTGTTTAGCCACAGCCCCTCCGTTTTGACCTGGACTTCTGAGAAGTATATGCCAAACAATAGGGGGTCAGCACTGACTCTTGTGGGACCCCAATGGTGACAGGTCTGCTAGCACAGGTAAATTCTCCCACTTTGACTGACTGTTGTTGATCTGTGAGCCATTTACATCCCACCGGACAACAGAGGGGCAGACATTCAACTGGGTTAGTTTGACAATGGTGCCCGATTGTGGCATAGTGTCAAAGGACTTGGACAAGTCAAGATATGTTGCGTGCATGGTTTTGCCCTCGTCTATGGCTCTGGTCACGTTCTCAAAGAAGACCATCACATTTAGCAGGCATGACCTGCCCTTGACAAAACCGAATTGGGATGGATCCAGGATTTGGAGGTCACCTATAGCCTTATTTATGAGGTCCATGATGACTTGTTCCATTGCCTTACAGATGAGGCTGGTTAAACGTATGGGTCTATAGTTACTCAAGTCTGTTGCTGAGCTGCCCTGGAGGGGGATAAAAGTCAGAGTTTTCCATTCAGTATGGACAAGGCCAGTACTCAGGCTGTGGTTGAATAGAGTGCCTAATGGAGTAGACAGCTCTTGTTTTAGAACATTAAGAACGCAGCCCAGAATGCCATCTGGTCCCAAGGCGGCTGTGTTCTTAGCACTGGAGAAAGCATTGATGACTTGCTCTTGGAGATGCAGGGAGGAGGAGATGGTGAAGACATGGTTTATGGTACCCTTATGGGGGATAGGGGGTGAAATTTTCATCAAACCTGTCTGCTAGCAGGTTTGCAATATCCACAGGGTCAGTGTGTGTAAAATCCCATGGAGGCTGTGTTCTTAGCATTGGAGAAAGCATTGATGACTTGCTCTTTGGAGATGCAGGTAGGAGGAGATGATGAAGACATGGTTTGTGGTACCCTTAGGAGGAACAGGGGGGTGAAATTTTCATCAAACCTGTCTGCTAGCAGGTTTGCGATATCCGCAGGCTCAGTGTGTGTAATGCTATCCACAATTAGTTCAGCACACATCTGAGCCCTACCTTTTAGGTTGCAGATGTAGCTGAAGAAAGCCTTATGGTTATCCTTGGCTACGGCTGCTAAATTTTTCTCATAGTTGCTTTTTGAAGATTTTACGAGTTGTCTTATTTGCTTGTTTAGGCGGAAGAGGGTGCACTTCCAGTTCTGGGATCTCACTTTTGTATTTTAGACAGCAGCTTCTTTTGCTTATTGTATAACATGTTAATGCTAGACGTCCACCAGAATGGTTGTTTTTTTCTTGATGATCTTACCTTAATCCTATCTGCTACAGCTCCATCTATACATTTGCATAGATGTTTATACAGGGCATCAGTGTATACCTTAGTATAGCCGTCAATGCCATCTGTGGAAACTGGAGCTTGGAAGTCAATTATACCTTCCCTTTGGAGGGTATAGTTAGCTTTGGTGAAGGTTTTTAGCATGACTCCTCCTTTGGGGAATTCTGGTGCTATTGCTACTTCAAAAATGACTGATTTATGGTCGGATTTAACCAGTGCAGGCCCTAAACTTGAGGCATTGCATCTGTCACTCTCACATTGGTGAGGATCACACTCAGCCCTGCACCAATGAAATAGCTCAAATTGAGCCCTGAACCAACCAGTAACCTTCAATTAGATAGTCCTATTGGTACAGGGTCCAAAAAAGAAAAGGTGTCCTGATTTTTAGAGCTCACTCAACAAACAGAACTGAATTCAGCCAGTCTGAATTCAATCTATACAATGGCCAACAGAAGTGCAACTGAACAACTGAAAAAAAACTATATATTATATATATATATACATATATATATATATATATATATATATACACACACACACACACATATACATACACACACACACACACACACACACACACACACACACACACACACACACACACACACACATTTAATTAAATAAGCAACAGTTTAGAAATCAGCACAGTTTTTCTTGAATTAGTAATAGCAACAGAACAAAACAGCAGAACCAGATCTTTTCTTAAAGGGCAACTCCACCCAAAAGTCAAGTTTTTTCTTTCCAAAAAGTGTTTTTCCTTCCCTGTAATTCAAGACTAAACATTTCACATACAGAAAAAACAATTTAATAATTATGTTTCCCTTTCTTTCCTGAATCTGTCTCATCTGTTACATAACAGCTGCTACGAGTGGCACAGTAATTAAGTTAGGTCATTTATCCCATCCCAACAACAGAGCTATTAAGAAAACAATGACATTTAAATGTGCCTTATCAGTTACAGGTTGCCAGCATCACACCTGAGATAAATAGTGTAGCCCGGAGTCTGAACAAAGGCGGGGTTTCAAGCTTTGTTTTCACATGTAAATGTCTTTCCCTGTAATAAAACTCGGTGCCACAAAAAGAAAGTGAATATGTTAATCTAACTCTTCTTACTTTCTGTCATAGGTTCATAGGTAGGTACTAGGCTATCGGCCCGAAGGCATTTATAAGCCTAGCCGGAATGTGTTGGCTTTCACCGACCCCTTAGATTAGTTCCCTGTGCCTCTGTCCAGCAGAGCCATTGAAGTGATCCCTGGGGTAAACTTTCTGTTTCCCATCCACTCGTCAAGGTTTCTCTTGAAGAGGGTTAGCGAGGAGCTCTGCCTAATGTAGATTGGAATCTTGTTCCAGAGCATGGGAAGTCTCTGGGACAGGAATCTATCCCTCCAGCACGTCCTATTTATTGTTGTGGTGAGGTTTAGATCCCTGGAGTGTGTGGCCCAAGGGGATACAATTTTCTTTAGGTGGATCATGTCTATCAATTCTGGGTTGGACATGGCCTTGTATGTCAGGCAGAGATCACCTCTGAGTAGGCAGTATGCAACAGAGTACAGCTGGAGTTTCTTCAGTTGAGCTGCATAGGGCATCTGCTTGAGGCCAGTGATCCTCTTGGTGAGGTACTTCTGTGGTCTTTCCAGTTGTTGCAGATGTCTTGTAAGGTACATCCCAAATGGGGCATTGTACTCTACGATGGGTCTGATGAGTGATGCGTAGAGGGGCCCAATGACCTCTTTCGATCTGGATGCAAACCCTTTTGTGATTAGGTGGGCCACATAGAAGGATTTTCTAACCACTTTGGCAATGTGATTATCAAAGAAGAGGTTACTATCTACTTGGGTCCCCAGATCCCTTATTACGTTTTCTGTATTTTGGGGGCTACCACCTATGTGATAGTTTGTGGGTACTTTATTTTTTTCCAAAGGGGATGACTATGCACATTTTGCCATTTAGCTTGAGGCCATGGTTTTGACACAGTGTATGATTTTGCATTTTTTTCTGCCCTGTAATTTCTGCAAAAGTGCACGTTTCTCTTCTGGAGTTGGGCAAAGATGATTAATATCAAAAACTTTCATTCTAGCTACAATATTTAAAAATGTGCATGCAACACAAACCATCTTAGCCCAAGTAACACCTATTAATCACAGGGGTCAGATTCCTCGCACTTGAACACTAAACTACAGTGTTAGTTTGAAAAGAACAATTAACTCAGCTACATTTTCAAGCCCGTCATTCAAACATTCCTTAAAATACTGCAACAAAAATCAAAGGGAGCAAAGTAGTTAAAAATGCGGACTGATGCTGACAGTGAAAAGTAAGCAGTCACAGTAATGTTGTCAAATGATGAGAGCAAAAACTACAGTAAATGATTCCCTCACCTTTACAATTTCTTTCTCTCCATCTAACATGACATGAGGAATTCGAAGCCATTTATTGTAAAACAAAATAATGCTAGCCAAGGCAGCCTCCTTAAGATAATTTTAGGGTGTAACAAATTAGAATAGAACGGTAACCATTTACTTTGACACAGAGGCATTAGCAATGTAGAAAAGTTCAAGATTTGCTGAAAAACATGTTTTCTATTCAGTTTTTGGGTGGGGTCCTACTTTAATTTTAGTAAACGTGCACCAGTTGGTGTGAAATACAGTCAACGTGTAACAAATGGAGTAGTAAAATACAGTGCAAAGCAGCAGCAAATAGTAAAGTTTTTTTTAACTGCTGAAGTACAGTCACAGTATATAAGAGAAAAAATACTTAAAACCTTTTGCGGGCTTCTTTAACCTAGACAGACCAGGCTACTTCCTACTATACTAAAAGGAAACTCCACTGCCCTTGATGTGCTTGCTAGAGTGTAAAATACACTACTTTATCCAACAGCTAGCCAGATAATGAATTCAGATGAAGTAAATCAGTACAACAAACAATATGAGGCAAAAATGCACTTTTCAATATAAGCACAAGGAAAGGCAAATAAATAATTCAAATAAAACATAATGATATTAGCAGCAGTGTAGAAAGGGAGGAGCTTATTAAGCTCAAATGACAGTAGGGGTGGGAAGTTTAAAATCACCAGGTTTAAAAAGAAGACTGACAAAACATGAGGGTGCATGGGAAACCCTAGCAGGGAATCACCTGCAGTGCTATACTTTAATCAGGCTTGAAATCCTTCAGACAAAGGCCCAGAATGTCACTCAAGAGACAATTCAAATTAACCAATGAAAAAACATGTGAAATATGAGCCTAGATAATTTAAGTGTCTACCTCTCACACAGAACAAAACCACAAAAGACTTCTTAAAAAAGAAAACAAAATGGAGCAGGTAGGACAGAAAGCAGCTCTATCAGTCAAAGACAAAAAAACATAGCTGTACTTTTTCACCCAGCAGGGAATCACCAGCACTGCTATATATTATGCAGGATTGAAATCCTTCAGACAAAGACAAAGGCCCAGAATTTCACTTTATTAAAGTTATCAAAGATTTATTATCTTCTTTTAACCATGTCAACACTTTACATAAATTCAAAGTTATTGCATGGACATCAGGATTAAACAAACCTAATCATCCTTTATCTTCCTTAACAAATAACACCCCTCTTTTCACTGGGTTTAATCTGGAACCTCATAAATGAGAACACAACTGACATTAATTCTTTTTCATACTTTGCAGACAGCATAAACATACTCACTAAATATGCAATTTTTCCTAATAAGACAGAATTGATTAAGTATACTTTCTTCCCATATGTCAACTTCTTTGTCCCCCAGAACAAGCTGCAGTGCAGTGGTGCAGCAGTTAGCACTGTTGCCTCACAGCAAGAGGTCCTTCAGTTCGATTCTCGGTTGGGTGCCTTCTGTGCGGAGTGTTCATGTCCTCCTTGCATTTGCGTGGGTTTCCTTCCACATTCCAAAAACATGCATCTGTAATGTTTCTCCCCAGGCCTCCGCCAAAAATGGGCTCCGTCCCAGTTGGACTTTCCCAATAAACAAATGTTAAATAAATATAATATATTCCTTACCTTTTTGTATTATATTAGCCCATTATTGCATTCTGTGTAGGTCAATACCAATTTTAATAGCTCATATATTTCTTTTCTATTAAACGGAATATCTTCCATTTTATCAATTGTTCTTATGCCTTTGCTTTTATCCTTATTTATACGCATATCAATAGCCTTTAAATATTGATTAAGTTGCTTAATAACCTCCTCCAGCCATTCTTTATTTTTTTATTAAAGCTATATTGTCTGAAAAAGAAAACATCAATGGCATTTGAATTCCTTCTCTAGTCCTGTATCCTGCTGTTCGTTATATTCATCTTGCTAACAACTGCATTCATAATCACTACAAACAACTCGCTGGACATCCCTATCTTACACTGCTTCTTATAGCTATTTCTTGACTTAACCAACCATTTACCACTATTGCAAATTTTAGATCCTATTGTTATATTTGTGGCTTGACTGTATATTATATCTCATGTCAGATTTTGGTGTATTTTTACACTGCAGAATATGTTAAATTTATGTTCTGATTTACTACGTGTTTCTATGTGGAGCTTTTCTCCTCAGCCCCCACTGAAAATGAGCAAGTACCCAATCTTTCCCAGTAAACGAATGTAAAATAAATAAAAATATTTTCAATTTATTATTTTCATACACCAAAACAAATATTTTTTATTATTTTTTCAATGATATTATAGAGATTCCTGTTGTATCTTTTCAAATGCTTTACTCAAATCACCTGCCATAATTTTAACTTCAGATCTCTTATTTATTATATCATCTACCACTTCTCTCGTTATCATCAAAAGTTCTTGGACTTCCTTTCCCCTCTTTTTTCCAAATATTTTATTTCCTTTATTTTCTAATCTCTTCTCTATTACTTTCATAAATATCTTAAAGTCTGTGTTATTTAGCACTACTGATCTCCAGTTTCTTGTATCTTCCTTTTCTCCTTTCACATAAATTTCACAGTTCCAGCACACAAAATCACCAACAGCTCCTACAAATCCCACCATTGTCTAGCACTCAAACAGCTCAAATGGGTGGAACTTCCTCACCTGCTTCTATATAATCAACTACTTCTGTCACATAAAATTATATATCATCCCCAAAAAAAACCCTTCACTTCAAGACCTGATAATACCTTACTCCTCCACCAGAAACCTCCTCTCAAACAACAAACTACTCCTCAAAGTATCTAAAGATAGCAATGCCGCTGGCACATCCATCTATTCTAACATAATAGCCAAACCGTGGAATACAATTCTCCCTTTCATCACAGCCAAGTCCTCCACAAATGAATTTAAAAAGTCTCTAAAAACCCATTTGATGAACTTTTGGCTCTGCAACTACAACAGCCCAGGTTAATGATAGCACCCACCCCTCTCTCAGTCTATTACCTTAGCTCTATATCCACCAATCCCCCTCCTTTCCATACTTCTATACTCCTCACATCTCCTATAATTTTACCCAGCTGGTATCACAACACTAGTTTACTGACTGGCAGTTGCTGAAATGCAATACCAGTACCTGCTGAAATAAACAGATGTTAGTTACATCATATAACATTATGCCACATACTAATCAGTAGTTTTTTTCAGTACTGTGCTACCACATGTATTTATCATTGTATATATGTTGAAGGCAAAACCTGTACATGACATCTTATAATGTTAAGTCATATGCTAAATTATCTACCTATTTGCTAGGGTATTTGTCATTACTGTACTACTGTATATACCTGACATTACTTTACTTCTGTGAGTGTTGCAAACCAGGTGATTGCTATATAATGTACTTCGTATGCCAAGGAATCACATCTAGTCAAGAGTGTACTGTTATGTTATACTGCAATGTGTTCATACGTCCATAGATGTGTACTAGGCTAATGGCCCTGGAGCCTTTACAAGCTTAGCCCACAGGATTACCCTGGCATCATGCCACCTGACAATAGTTCCCAGTGCCTTTGCTGAGTAGACCCACTGGTGAATTTTCTATTTCCCATCCACTCATCAAGATTTCTCTTGAAGAAGGGCAGTGAGGTGCTCTGTTTGACTTGTGTGGGAAGTCTATTCCATAGCATGGCCAGTGTCTGGGTTATGAACCTGTCCCTCCAGCATGTTCTGTTGACTGTGGTAATGAGGTTGAGGTCTCTGGAGCGATTGAGATTCCTTTAGATGTAGCATTTCTAACAGAGCTGGGTCAGACATGGCTTTGTAAGTCAAGCAGAGATTGCCTCTAAGTAGGGGATATGAGACAGAGAACAGTTGGAGTTTTTTGAGTCTGTCCACATAGGACCACTGTTTAAGGCCTAGATCATCTTTGTGAGGTACTTTTGCTGTGTCTCCAGTTGTTGCAAATGTCTAGTGAGGTACATGCCAAATGGGGCATTGTACTCAATGACTGGCCTAATGAGGAAAGAGTAGAGGGAGACAATGACCTCTTTCTTCCCAGATGCAAAACCCTTAGTAATGAGATGTGCCACATATACGGGCTTTCTGACCACAGCGGCAACGTGGTGGTCAAAAGAGAGGATGCTGTCAACCTGTGTTCCCAGATTTCTTTCAACGTCTTCTGTGTTCAGTGGACTGCCATCGCTGTGGTAATTCATGGGATCCCAGTTTTTCCCAAAGGGGATGACAACACACTTTTTGGCATTCAGCTTAAGGCCATGGTTCTGACGCCAGTAGTTGATCTCAGTGAGGCCTTTCTGCAGGATGTCAACATCACTTGGGGAGTTAATAGCAGCTCCCAACTTGCAATCGTTTGCGAACTTTGTCAGCCAGAGTCCCTTTGTGTTGGCCTGGACTTCAGAGAAGTAGATACCAAACAGGAGAGAACCTAGTAACAAACCCTGTGGTCGGTAGTCTGACATGGAGTCAGCTACATTCACACTGTAGGTTCTATCTGTGAGTCAGTTTGCAACCCACCTAGTGATACAGGGGTTGATGTCTAGCTTAATGAGTTTTTCTATGATTCTTGAGTGAGGCATGGTATCAAAGGCCTTTGCCAGATCAAGGTAGGCTGCATGAACCACCTTGCCTTCATCCAGAGCTCTGGTGACTGACTCAAAGAAGTCGACCAGGTTGAGTAGGCATGATCTAACCTTCACAAAACCAAACTGTGTGGGATCCAGAGTTTGGAGATTCCCTATATCCTTGTTTATTAGGTCCATGATGATGCGTTCCATAGCTTTGCATATCAGACTCGTCAGGATAATAAGGCGATAGTTCCCAGGGTCTGTAGTCATTCCTCCTTTGTGGAAAGGCATGGCTGTAGCACTGCGCCATTCGGTAGGGACAAAGCCTGAGTTGAGGCTGTGATTGAACAGGGCACACAGGTGAGTTGCCAGTTCACTCTGTAGTTCATGTAGAACACAGCCAGGGATATTGTCAGGCCCCATTGAAGCTGTATTCTTGGCCTTGGACAGTGCTGTTTTAACCTGTACAGCAGTAATAGTGGGTGCCTGGCAATCTACTGGTATTGTGATTGGTCCTTTGGTGGGGGGGGGGTAAAGTTGGCACTGACTCCATCGGCCAGTATATTGGCAATATCTGTTGGCTCGGTACAGGAGGTACCATTGTGCAGTAGTTCAGAGCAAATCTGGGTATTGCCGTGGAGATTCTTTATATAACTATAAAAGGCCTTATGGTTGTCTTTACTATCTGCTGCAATTCTGTTTTCATAGCTAGCTTTAGAGGATTTGAGGGATCTCAACTTTTTGTTGAGGCTGATAAGGGAGTTTTTCCAGTCTTGGGACTTCACCTTATTCTGCATAAGTTTATTCCTTCTGTTGTAGAGTTTGTTTATGGCAGGAGACCATGAGATTGGCTTCCTTTTTTGGAGGAGAGCATCTTGGGTATGGTGAGATCCATGCATTTGTGTATGTGCTCATACAGTGCATTGGTGTATGATTTGGTGGTCATGCTACTATTCTCCATTTGCATGGGTGCCATGAAGTTAGCCACCTCAATTTTTAGGAGCCCAAAGTTAGCTTTGGAAAAGTTTTTCATGGTGGTTAGCTTTGCGGGGGGGGGGGGTGGATTTCCAAGGTGATTAGTTTGTGGTTGGTTCTAACCAGGGAGGAGTTGACTATTGGTGTAGAGCAATGGTTGCCCATGTTAGTAATGACCAGGTCAAGGATGTTGCTACCTGTAGTGGGAGTAAGAATGTTGCTACCTGTAGTGGGAGTAAGAACGAGCTGGTTCAGGACACTGGAATTAATGAATTCTAGGAAACATTGGGCAAGTGTATTGGTATGAGTAGTTTTCCCAATTAATGAAGGGGTAGTTGAAGTCGCCCAGTATGAGAGTGTTAGGTTGGACCCTAATATTCTCCAGGGTGCTTAGGAACGTGGAGTGTGAGACTTTGGACATGGTTAGGGACCTATAGCAAGATAAAACCTAAATTGCTGTCTTAGCTAATGTTAGCTGCACCTAAAGTATCTCTGATGCATTATGCCAGACTACCAGTCTGGAGGTGTACGTATCCTTTATGAATATGGAAACACCACCACCTTTGTAGCTTTGGTCCAGGTTCTGGGGCCAAAAGGTATGGAATGAGTTATAGCCTGGTAGTGCAGGGGGTGCTTTCTGCTGCTTTGAACCAGGTCTCTCTTACAGCACAAATGTCGATGTTCTCCATTTTAAGGAGTGCTTCAAGCAAGTGCATTTTGAGAATTAGACTTCTATCATTGAGCAGCATAACCCTCAGATTGCATTTGTTTGTAGCTGTTATGCTGGTAATTTACTCCTTAGAACACAGCCTAAAAAAAGGCACTATAGGGGTGGCAAGAGCCTTGACCAGGATCCGGAAGCCCAGGGGTGACAGATGTAGGCCATCTCTGGCAAAGCATTGAGGTCTGTCAATCATGTCATCCCAGGCAGACAGATACTGGATCCCCTTGGAATGACACTAAAACTTGGCCAATTGTTGACATCAATCATTTTCTGCTTGTACTGTGGTATCTTTCTGGGTGATGGTAGGATGCTGCTCAGGGATAGGGTCATACCTGCCTGGGCTACATAATCTGAGACCTCATCCATGACTCTTTGCATGTAGTCCAGGGAGGTACGTCTCAGGTCATTCACACCAACATGTACAATGACAGAGTCATATTTGTACCTGTTGTTGAGGGATCTGGGTGTGTGCATTATGTGGCGGATCCTGGCACCTGACAGGCAGCTGTTACTTTCTCCTTATTCAACCTAGTGAGTGGGACATCAGTGTGCCTCACTATCGATCACCTAGGACTAGTGTGTTTGGCATGCTGTTTTGCCTAACACTGTTTAGGAGAGCTATGTGTCTCGTAATTACTGTTGTGTTGTGGTGGTTGAGTGCTTTTCTGCCTTGGAGGCCTCTGCTGTTTGGGTAGCTTTTTATTGACAGCCTCCGCGAAGGTGGGTATGTGGTTTTTGTTTTTATGTGAAGGCAGTGCTGGTGTGTGTTCTGGAGGGCTATGTCTTCCATGTGGTGTGGTGCAAGTGTTGACCTTTTCCTCTTGACCAGCTATTCCGGTCTTGGCATGGCTTCCAATTTGGATATACAAGTGCATCTCTCGCAAGTCTGAGTGTTGGGAGGTAAGAGGACAGGGTTATCAGTGTACATGAGGCAGTTGCTACATTGCCTCAGGATGCAAAAAGTTCACCAGATTAATAGGAGAAAGCACAGGGAACTTACCTTTAGACATGCCTGGAGGGGTGAGCATTAATAATAAGTACTGAAGCTGTTTCCCTGTAGAACGTTTAGTGCTTGTGGCACTTTTGTGTGCTATGATAAAACTACAAGAAGTTTGGTAAAGTGCTAGACTAATAAGCTAGTAAAAGTACAGGAGAGGCAAGAACTAGCAGATCTAAGGGAAAAACTGAAGAGCAGACCTTTTGGCACTGCTTAGAAGCTTACAAACAGTCCTGGATACAGCAAATCTGAATCTGGACTAGACTTGTTACAGGAAAGGCGGGAAAAAGCGCAAACACTGGCTTTTACACCAGAAAGTTAAAAGAGATGGAAAACTGCCCAAACGGCCAATTAACTATAACTTCTGGGTCAGAAACCACTCCTCTTGTGGTAGATAGGCTACCTAGTGCTTACCACTCCCACTGATAAACTAGAAGGCTTCCCTCCAACACAGAAAGGCTTGGGGGCTCAGAAGCTTACAAATAGTCCTGGATACAGCAAATCTGTATCTGGACTAGACTAGTTACAGGAAAGGCAGGAAACAAGCTTAGAACTTTTTTTTTTTTACAGAAAAGCAGCTAAAACAGCACTAAAAACAATTCAAATGCAGTGCACGCTAGAACACTTGAGTTGTAACAATATTAAAGCAAATACAAATGCAATTTATTCAAACGGTATTCTGAACTGAATTCAGTTATTGTTTTATTTAACTCTGAATAGTTAAAAAGTGCCAAAAATATACTTAGCAGCTCTATATTTCCAGATGGTTTGAGAAGCACACTCAGTCCAGTCAGAACACAAGGAGATTCCATCAATGGTAGATTTTTTTTTTTTTTTTTTTTAGTAAAGTGGAAAGGGAGAAAAGAGGAACAGAGACAATTCAATGTAAAGAAACTAAGTCAGTTGGCCTTCTCAAATGTTCTCTCTGTATTAGGTAGAATGAGCTAATGACACTAGACTGGAATGAGTGTCCCAGATCAAATTTACAGTGGGGGTGGGCAACTGCAAGGCCACCAAGTATAAGAACTAGATACCAATAGAGAGGGAGGGTGAGAAACTAAATCAGTTATATGATACACTTCCTGGCAGGAAATCAGAAGTTTAACAAATGGGGAAAATTTTCAGTTAATACCGTACACACAGTGAAACTATCTAGAAAAGATTTACAAACAGTGTGACAGTAAAAACCTTATTCTTCAGGCCCTGTGAGGCAGACAATTTTAGTACAACCGTGCATATTAGGTTATAGCTATAAAATACAGTAAAATGTATGCAGCAGACAATAAAATGTGCTATAAATATCTAGACTAAGCAATAACTAGTAGAAATAAGCAAAAAAAAAATACTTATTGTTATATATCACAAATCAGAGTTTTGGTCAGTGCCCCTCCTCCGTTTAGCTCTGTGTGAAATGTTAAGTATTGATCATTAACCAACAAAAAATAGTAAAACCAGCAAGGGGATAAGCGTTCCTGTGAGCAGAACAATATAAAATAGGAAAGTAAAATGCCAGGGCATACACAGGAACACAAATGGCAGATATTCTCCAATAAAAAGCACAGGTCCAGATATGTAAGCCAAAAAATGTAGGTACGACGTCTCCAAGAGTTAGTATAAAACTTCTTTATTGCACATAAAGTAAGCGCTTTCACCCGTAGGCTTCTTCAGACTATTACACTCCATATAAAAAACAGTTCCTTTATATAACAGGAAGTCACTGCTGATAGGTCAAAAACTTTCCCACACTTTTTCAAATTCCCAGAGCATTTAAAGCTAAACATTCCCAATAAATAAAAAATGATTCAAAAAAGGAACTATACTACAATATATCTCTTAGGACCCTAAAAATACATATATTTGAATACATTATATATATTCAGATAAACAAGACAATAATAAAATGGAATAAAAACATATATATATATATATATATATATATATATATATATATATATGTGTGAAATAATTATGAATGCTTAGTGATGTTTGGACTTGGGCAACTTTCTCTTACGTAAAATGGGCTGTAATTGAACCTTGTCATTAAGACCAGGGGATCTATCTGCTCTACAGCGAATGATCCATCTCAATTCGCATTCCTGTGTATAATTATCAATGTCCCCCCCTCTGACATTAGAAATTGTTCTGTGTATAACACAGAACTTAAAAGAATGGGAAATTCCCATACGCATGACATGTTTAGCCAAGGCATTATGTTCAGAGCCTAGACGTATATGGTACACATGCTCTCTAATGCGTTCCCTTAGTTGTCTACAAGTCTTTCCAATATAAAATGCTGTGCAAGATATGCATCTAGCAAGATAGACCACATTGGAGCTCAAGCAGTTCGTCTTGGTGTGAAAGAAATACTCCTGCCCAGTGACAGGATGTATAAAACTCATATCAGTGTCAATGTATTGACACTGATTGCAATCATTACAAGGAGAGGTGTTATAATCACGGACATCAGACAAACACTGACTGACCATTATATTATGACACAACATGCGTTTTAGGTTACGCTTATTCTTATAAACAAACTTGGGCACAGGTCCTACGACGTCATTGACATCATTATCAAGTAGGAGGGTATCCCAGTGTTTTCCTATTACCTCTGTAACCTGCTTCACATCTTTAGTAAAATATAAAGGTAACCTTAATTCACTAGTTTTAATAGTTTTAGTGTCATATTCGATCTCATCCCACTCAGAAAAGTAAGGACGTGCCCTTGATTGTCTGAGTTCATTCACTTCAACGACAGTCCTATCAATGTAACTTTCATTATAACATCTCTCAGTTAACCTATGCTTAAGCTCAGATATCTCCTGTGAGAAACCTTCATGTGTAGGATTGAGTCTAGAAGCTCTCATCATCTGGCCTTTTACTACATTGTCGAAAACATACTTAGGGTGCATACTGTGCCTGTGTAACAAGGTGTTTCTATAACAAGCTTTCCTATGAACTGAAGTGTTCAAGAGCCCATTCTCAAGTCTAGTAATATTAGCATCCAAAAAAGATATATCTGTAGGGGAAAAACAAAAAGAAAACCTAAGAAACCTCGTCAAACTATTTATAGTATGCACAAATCCCAAGAGGCTGGTTTCATCACCCTTCCAAATCAGGAAAAGGTAATCTACGAATCTTCTATAAAATCCAACATGCTGTTGGAAGCTCCCTAAAGGGAACAACAATTCTTCCTCCCAATCAGCCATTACAATGTTGGCGTAGCTATTGGCACAAGAAGTGCCCATAGCTACGCCATCCTTTTGCAAATAAATATTGTCATCAAAAACAAACGTTGTTGGAGAGCACCGTTTCCAAAAATAATGCTAGAAGATCTATAGTCTTATCATCCAACTCTGACCTATTCTTCAAATAATGTTGTACTCTAACCACACCTAAATCATTAGGTATAACAGTAAACAAACTGGTAACATCTAGAGTAACAATAATGTAATCTTCATCATCACTCAAGGTCCGAGTATAATCATACAAGTCCAAAAGAAAATGTTTACTATCCTTCAGAATGAAATGATTCACATCAACTACGGGCCTAAGATAATGCTCTAGAAATATGGAGAATGGTTCAGTAAGCCACCCCTGTCCAGCAACTATGGGTCGCATGGGTGGCTTATTCATGGATTTATGGACCTTAGGTAGTCCTTGTATCACTGGTATTAGCGGATTACTAACTTTCAGATACTTAAATAAGGTCCAAGTGATATTATGACTCTTAATCAAGTCATCCAACATATCATATACTTGAAAGACTTTATTACTGACTTCATCCATGTTAATTTTCTCATAGAACAACTCATCGCCCAACATACTCTTCACACCTTCAAAATAATCTACGCGGTCCATCAATACAATAGGACCACCCTTATCAGCTGGTCTAATGACTATACATTCATCCTTCCTTAAGTCAGAGAGTGCTCTTCTCTGTTGAAAGATCAAGTTGTGCCTCCGACCTCTAATTTTCTGACCTCTTCCCTCATTATAGTACTTATATAAATCATTTTCTACTAACTTAGAGAATATATCTAATAAAGGGTGTAACAACGGTGTATAAACACTGTTAGGGCGAAACATACCTGCCTGCGTCCCTATGTGTTCTCTTTCATCATTACCGAAGTCCGGTTTCAACTGGATATTACGTACAAACATTCTGACATCTAAAATGGTGTCAGTTATATCACTATTGCAAGTGGGTATAAAACTTAGTCCCTTATTGATGACTTGTTCTTCGTATGTACTAAGTGTTCTTTTTGAGAGGTTTATCACTAGTGACCCTCTATTCTCTCCCACATTTTCTTCAGGGTAGGACCGGAGTGATCTCCCCCTGACACCTTCCGTTTGTGTCTCCCCCTGCTCAGGGATCTCTGTCTCCCTGTGCGTTGGGGGATAGCTATCGGGAAAGGGGCTTGAATGGCAACTCTACCACCACTAGCATATGTACTTGTAGGCCTGTCATTAGTGATTTTCCTTCTCACTACAGGTTCATTACTCGAACCATTTTGCCTCACAATGTTACCAGACAGCTCAGAGTCAAGAGGCATGTTGGTAGTAATTTCTAAATTTTCAACATGTACAGTGCTAGCTGTGGACACCCCTTCATCATTCATAGTCACATTGTTCCCATCAATAACATTGCTCCCATCATTCATATTCTCATTAATCACATTTAAATTAGTAGATACATTATTATTGTCATTCACAGCGTTCAAACCAACATTAGAAATCGTCTCATTTCTAGTCACATCTGTGCTATTAAACCTCGGCTAAGTGAAGACATGGCCGAGCTTAAAATCTCTAACATCTCTCAATAATTTATTCCTTTTTTGCTCTAAGAGGCGTTTCTCAAACAATAAAACATTATCTAATAACCTATCCAAGCCTGACTCGGCTTTGGAAAGGGAATATTTACTGTTAATCAAATTATACTGTTCATTCACTCTATCACGTAAATTGTCCTCTTCTGATCGATGAAATTCATTAAGTAGCTTCATATAACTGAAGCTAAGTTCAAGGTTAAGTTGTTGCCATCTAAGCAAAAGCTCAGGATAAGAGTTACCTGAAGTTGGCATCTTCAGTACACGTAAACCACGCGGAACCACGCGCTTCTGGATACAAGCTTCAAAATGTTGCCGTTGCAACTGAAGTCTCTTTAATTTCAAAAAGTCCACTTCCAACCTATTCAGGTCTGCGCCAAGTTCGACGATATTACCATCACTGTTTGGTTCAAGCTCTTGTCCTAAATCGGGTTCGTAGCACAGTAGTAAGTTCTCCATCCCAGCTATGCAGTCCTGGAAACGGACGGACTTCCGGTTCAACGTAACAGGTTCCTCTAGCGTATATGGTAATTCCAAGTTACCATTAACATTACCATTAACACTAACTACCATTCTCCCTTTGCTGTGGACCAGAAAATATAAACCAACAAAAAATAGTAAAACCAGCAAGGGGATAAGCGTTCCTGTGAGCAGAACAATATAAAATAGGAAAGTAAAACGCCAGGAACACAAATGGCAGATGTTCTCCAATAAAAAGCACAGGTCCAGATATGTAAGCCAAAAAATGTAGGTACAACGTCTCCAAGAGCATTTAAAGCTAAACATTCCCAATAAATAAAAAATGATTCAAAAAAGGAACTATACTACAATATATCATTTTTTATTTATTGGGAATGTTTAGCTTTAAATGCTCTGGGAATTTGAAAAAGTGTGGGAAAGTTTTTGACCTATCAGCAGTGACTTCCTGTGATATAAAGGAACTGTTTTTTATATGGAGTGTAATAGTCTGAAGAAGCCTACGGGTGAAAGCGCTTACTTTATGTGCAATAAAGAAGTTTTATACTAACTCTTGGAGACATCGTACCTACATTTTTTGGCTTACATATCTGGACCTGTGCTTTTTATTGGAGAACATCTGCCATTTGTGTTCCTGTGTATGCCCTGGCGTTTTACTTTCTTAAGTATTGATTACTGTTTGCGCAAATGTTAATGTGGAGCTTTTCTCCTCAGGCCTCCTCTGAAAAAGGACCCATGTCCAGTCGGACCATCCTGGTAAACAAATGTAAAATAAATAAAATAAAAACAAAATATTTATTTTTCTTCCATGCCTTTCGCTAACCATTTATTTAATATTTCCACAAAATATTGTCTAACAATCTCAAATATATTTAAACACATAACATTCTTTTCCATCCAATCTTGTGACCATCTCCACATTTACTATATTTAACACATTATTCATTTCTTCCACAGTTATTTTTTTCTAAACATTTACTGTCCTCTTTAGTTAATTTTTTAACTTTCCACTTTTGTTTTCCTTCATTTTATTCCTTTTAACTGTCTTTTCTATACATTTTTATTACATCCATTATTTCTTGTTGTGTTTTGACATTTTCCCCTTTTTCATTTCTTATTGCTCTTATTAACTTCTATTTTATTTTACTATTTTATTCAAATATGGTGCAACCTCTTCTTTTTCCCCATGTAAAAAATACCTTTGTTTAAACATTTTTTAAAATCTTCTTTCAATTTCATATATCTTCTTCTCTTTCAAAAAAGTCTTTCTTCTTTCTTCCTACCTCTTTAAACACTTCATAACTTACTTCCTTATATTTGTTTCTCTTCATTTCTTTGTAAACCTTGCCATTTGAAGACACATTTCTTATATTTTTCTTTAAAACTCATCAACCAACAAGTCCAGTTTTTGTAAAACACTCTCATACCTAAAGGACCTTTCCATAATTGTTTAAACCTTTCTCTTCCTTCATCTGAATCTTTTTTGTTAAATCTTTTAATACCTTTATCTATCTTTATATACCCCTCCCCTTCTTGAATCTCTAGCCAAATTGCCAAATGATCTGAAAATCCTGTAATTTTAGTCCTTCTTGTATAATTTTCAAACTTTCCAAGATTATAAAATGATCTCTGGTTTTAAGCGGTTTCCTTTTTTCAATGTTTATTATCCCATATATACAACTTTCTAGTTTTCAATATTTCTGCTATCTTGACATCAGCTCCCTCTTTTCTTGTTCTTAGGTCACAACTGAAGTCCCCACTAATATTATCTCCATGTTCACATTTACATAAATAATCTAGACTTTTTGAACAAACTCTTTTTTGTAACATATATGCATAAACTGCAATAATTCTATGAACCTGTTTTTTTTCCACCTTACATCTACCACTGTTATTCTACCCAATATTACTAAGGTGTATCCAAAATTCCTACTCACTTTCTGCATAGTATACCTATACCTAGGCATGTTTCCTTTCCTATATTCCAAATAATCTTACATCCCCATAATTTTTCTGTTTGCACTCTCTCCCATTCTGTCAAAATGTTTGCATCATCCAGTATAATATCCTTGACCAGTGTTATACTGCATTCCAATACACCTAGCCCGCTTTTGATATTGTTTATACTACTCACATTTATAACTAAAATTCTCAGCGTCTTTCTTTTATTGTTTATTTAATTTCCCCTTTATCCTTTACCTTTTTTATTTTCTCTCATACCTGCACTCTTAAATTTCCATTTTCTGTCTTTTATCCTTTCTTCAATACAATTCTGCTTTCCCTTAAATCGCTATCCAATTCATATCTTCTTCATCACTGGATTCTCCCATCTCTCGTATTATGTTTTATTTTTTCATCTTCGTTCTTCCTGATCTGCTTCTACATTTTCTTCTAGTACTCTTTCTTGTTCTTTCTCATACTTTTCACTCCCTTCCTCTTTATCTTCTGTATTTTCTTACAATCCATCCATAAATGCCCAAATTGTTCACATTTTACACATTTCACTTCAAATTTCTTAACCTCATGCCCACTTTACCACAAATCCAATACTTTCTTTTATCACAATTACAAATTAAATGATCATTCTTGCCACAAAATAAACAATTTTGGTTGCCTCCAATATTTTACAGTACCACTGTTTCCTTTTACATTTCTCATACTAGGAATATGCATTCCTTTTTTTGTATAACACCACATTCCTAACCCCCAGTCCATAAACCACTGTTATCATAAATGTTTATGACCACAACATCTTTACATACAGTCTTTAGTCTTTCAATATTTCTTTTTCTACTTCAGTTCAAAACTGCACATAAATTCTTTTTTTTTTGTCTCCATACTGAATGCTTTGATACCATAGGAGTTCCACGGCTTGCAGTTTTTCTTTAGCTCAAACTGTTGTAAACAATTTTTTCATATACTGACCTGATTCAAAAAGAATGTCACAAAATGTGTCTTTATTAATATACTCCTACCTCTTTAGGTGATGTACCTATGGGTGACATTATTTTACCCCAATTTTCATACCTACTGAGTTCTCTTTCTTACTGATTATTCTTACTAAGAATGTCTTCCTTCCCAAATCTGTTCTCTTTTTTTCTTCTTTCCCCTCTCCTTCTTTCACAGTCTGCACAAATGACTTAATTTCTCTTATTTCCTCCACTTCTTCTTCCTGTATTCTATCCACAATGTCTCCCCACAACACAGCTTTTTCACTCACTGGTTCACTTTGATTAATTAGGTCATTCAAATACACATCCCACAACTCTCCCAATCGGAGGGTTGTAATAATGCAGCCTGTCTGCAACTCACTCTCTTCTTCAAATAGTTTCTCTTGGAATATGGTTTTCGAATATTGTAAAGGCTTGACTACCTTCACATATCTCTCTTTCTTTGCCTCTCCCTTCTCCTTCAAAATGAATAGCTTCATTGCTCCTCCACATACCTCTTCTCCTTGCATTACTTCTTTTTACGAAAGTTAACCTTCCTTTGCATTCAAATTCATTTCCATACTCTCTCGCTCAACTTCTCCAACCACCTCCTTTGAACTAGAAACACTTGCCATAATCCTTCCTGCCTCTCCAAGTCACCACACGTCCGGACTAGAAACAGGAAGTCCCACAAGAAACAGTGTCTCCACTCAACAGAACAGGGAACGTTCCTCAAAGTCCTGGTAGGATATCCCCCAGTAGTATAAATACCACCTCAGGTCCCCCTAAAAATAGGCTGTTAGCCTAGTGGGACTAACCTGGTCAACAAAGGCTAGACAGATAGATAATTAAATACAAAACAGTCTGGTTCTATCGTCAGATAAACTCCAGCATTCAGAAACAAGTAGTGCAAGGCAAAACTGTGCAATGAGTGGCAGTACGTGGATGATTCAGAGATGCACTGAGCATATTCACACAAGGCAGCAAAATAATGTAGCCAGCACAGCATGCAAATGACCTTATAATAAGGAAAATGGCAACTGGAAAACAAGGTAAACAACATGGTGAAACAGGTACAGAAACATTAAAATTGTACCATGAGCAAGGAGTAGTAGTGCAGGGGCAATTCAGAGACGCACACTTAACATGTTCACACAGCACAGTATGCAAATTAACTTACAATGTAATGAAAATGAGCAACATTATGGAGAATGCAAGAGTGGGTAAACAATATTGTGGAATGGATTCATTAACATATAAAAACTGCACCAAGAGCAGTAAGCACCAGTATAGCTGTATGCCATAACATCATGGTGAACAGAGACAGTTGGCCCAGAGGCCCTTATAAGCCTAGCCAAGAATTTTGCCCATGTTCCCACAAAGTCAGCACCTGTTTCCCCTGTCCAGCAGGGACACAGGTGGGATCCCAGGGGTGTATTTTCGGTTTCCCATCCAGTTATCCAGGTTCCTCTTAAAGAGGGCGAGTGAGGTACTCTGCTTGACATGGAGAGAGAGGCTGTCTATTCCACAGATGTGGAGTGTTTGGGACACAAATCTATCCTGCCAACAAGTTCTGTTAATGTCACGGACCACTTGCGTGTGGGTTGCGCTAGTGGAGTTTGACTTATGAAAATGCAGCAACTCCATCAAGGCTGGGTTCGAGATGCCTTGTATGCCAAATACAGATCACCTCTGAGCAATCTGTACAAGACTGAGTACTGGGACAAGGCTTTTAGCGTATCTGTATAGGATAAGTGTTTGAGACCCTGATTTTTCTGATGAGGAAAGTACAGTTGTGTACACTTACCATAAATGTAGATGTTCGAGTGTCTTCACTGTTGCAGTCATCACTGTAGGGTTCTTCCTGCCGGCAGGAAGCCCTCGGTCGGCCAGAATCCCAAAGTCTGGGTCCGGCGTCGGCTGTGTACTCACCCTCCCTGACGTCAGAGTGCCAGGGGTACAAAGCTCCCAGCCGACGCCATGTTCTCCAGTTTTTCTTGCCCCAGATGTCAGGTACCAAAAAGTGAAGGCTAAAAGTAAAACAAAAATGTAACGTACAACAAACCCCATACCCTGTAGCAAATACACCTCAGAAGAAGGGTGAAGTAGGGAATCATACCAATAAAAGTATAAGAGGGGACAGGAGGGTGGGTAACCCAGACTGCAACAGTGAAGACACTCGAACATCTACATTTATGGTAAGTGGACACAACTGTACTATGTTCATCGTGTTTCACTGTTGCAGTCATCACTGTAGGGTTGAATCCCAAAGGTGAGATAAAGGGTCGTGGTTATTGAGTAGAAGGGGCGGCTAGAAGGCCTTGCAAGACTGCAGAAGCAAAGCCTGCCCTAGACTTAAAATAAAGAGGGAGATTATAGTGCTTAGAAAAAGTATGCACTGAACTCCAAGTTGCAGCTTCCAAAATATCTTTGGTAGGTACTCCCCTGAGAAAGGCAGCTGAAGTAGCAGCAGCTCTGGTAGAGTGAGTCCTAATTTTTCCTGGGATTTGCTTTCCATGATGAGAGTAACAAAATCTGATTCCATGAGCAATCCATTTAGAAATGGTCTGTTTTGAAATAGCTTTGCCTTGGGAATGTGCTGCATAAGAAACAAACAGTTGTTCTGTTTTCCTGATATCCTTGGTTCTGTCCAGGTAAAAGCGAAGCTGCCTGTGCACGTCCAAAGAATGCAAGATCCTCTCCCCCTTATTTTGTGGATTAGGGAAAAAAGTTGGCAGGTGAATAGTTTGGTTTAAAGCCACTTTAGAAACCACTTTAGGCATGAAAGTAGGGTTAGCCCTCAAAGAAACCCTGTCTTGATGAAAAATAATGTAAGGTTCCACAGCCATGAGCGCTTGTAACTCCGAGACTCTCCTGGCTGAAGTTAAAGCCAGTAGGATAACAGTCTTCCATGATAAATACTTTATATCAGATGTGACAGCAGGCTCAAAAGGAGGCAGAGTAAGTTTTTCCAGGACATAATTGAGGTCCCAGGCAGGAATGGTGGTGTCCTAGGGGGCCTTAAATTCTTTGCTCTTCTGAGATATTGTTTCAGAAGTGGCAGTGAAAAAATTGGTGGGTCTGTATTGTAATGTGCAGAGATAGCTGAGGCATGTATTTTTATGGAGGAAAAAGATAAACCCTTATGCAACATATCTGTTAGGTAATGTAGAATCAATGGAATATTTGGAATGTGAGGATCTGATCCCTGAGCATGCATCCAGGTGCAAAATCTCTTCCATTTACCTTCATAAGATTTCCTAGTGCTAGGCCTTCTGGCTTCTAAGATAACATCCATGACCTGTTTGGAAAGGGTAGGATTAATCATAGGCCCTGAATATGCCAGGCTGAGAGTTTTGATATGAGAGTGCAGGACCTGGCCCTGATGTTGAGACAAAAGATTTGGAATCTGAGGTAGAATCCAAGGAGGTTCCTGGGATAGATTTATCAGTGTTGAGTACCAAAACTGTCGAGGCCAATTCTGGGCTAGTAAGATCAGCTTTGGTTTTATTTATTTATTTATTTTATTTTACATTTGTTGACCGGGCTAGTCCAACTGGATATATATCCGTTTACAGTAGAGGCCCGGGGAGAAAAGCTCCAGTACATGCGAAAAAAAATATCACTGGTATATCACAAAAAGTTATTTTAAAACAATATACAAGTTTAAAAGTTTAAAAAAGAGAAATTACAAAGTCAAATCTAAAAACATATAAGATAAGTTCAACAATTTGAAAAATAGGCAAGCTTTTAAGAAGTAACTCTCAACAATAGAAAGTGTAAGTTTGGAGCTCAGTAAGGGGGAAGGGTAGCAAAAATTAATGTGGGGAGACATACTTTCAGTCGGGATTAGTACAAGGACATAGCCATAGAGTTTTAAGATGTTCCTTGATATGTTTTTTGAAGAGTGAGGTAGAGTCTTGATTAGTCATATCTTGAGGTAGTTGATTCCAATGTTTACCTATGGAATTTGAAATTAACGCATCTCCAGCTTTATTGTAAGATTTAGTTGAGGATACTAGGAGTTTATTAGCAGAGCGAAGTGTGGCTAGATTTTTATAAGGAGAAATCAGTCTAGCCAGGCTAGGAGTATTGTCTGGGAAGTGAAGGGTCTTGTGAATGACTAGTAATTGTTGGTAGAGTATGTGGTTGTTAAGCTCTAGCCAGTTTAGTTGTTTGAGGTTGTGACAGTGGTGAGTTCTGAGGGGAGTAGCAGTAATGAATCTGGCTATACTATTATAACAGGTAGAGAGTTTGCTAATGTTATTTTTAGATGAGGAAGTATATATAGCTGAGGTTTGTCCTGTTTTATTTTTAATAACACCCTTGGTAGAAGAGGTAGTGGTGGAAAGGCATACCCCGAGAGGTTCCTCCAACTGAATGAGAGAGCATCCACTTTCCATGCTAGCTTGTGATATGTCCTTGTGCAAAAAGTCTGTAAGTGCTAGCTGTGGGGAGATGCAAATAGATATATGTCCGGGCAGCCCCAGGCTTCTGTAATCATCTTGAATATTTGGGTGTCTAGCATCCACTCGTGTGGGTCTGACAGGTTTCTGCTCAGGCTGTCTGCCAGAGTGTTTTGTTCCCCTGGCAGGAATTGAGCTTGCAGGTCCACTTTGCAAGCTAGTGCTGTGTTCCATAGAGTCATGGCTAGTCTGCAAAGGGGGTAGGAGTGTGAACCCCCTTGCTTGTTTATGTACCACATAACTGTGGTGTCTGTCCATATCAGTAGCTGCCCTGGCTGTAAAAGACCCCTGAAAGCCAAGAGGGCATTCTGCACAGCTAACATCTCTTTTAAATTGATATGTAGATGCTTCTGATCCTCTGTCCAAAAACCTTGCAGGCCTTTCCCCTGCAAGTGGGCTCCCCATGCATAATCTGAGGTGTCCGTGGTTATCACTTGGTAGGTTGGAGGTAGACTGAAGGCTTTCCCTTTGTTTTGAAGACACGCCATGGCCCACCAATGGAATTCCTTTTGCAGGCAAGGCAAGACAGCAATCACTGTTTCCAGACTGTGACAATGCTGGGACCATACGCTTTTTAGGTACCATTGTATCTTCCTCATATGCAGTCTTGCATATGGTATGAGTAGGATGCAGGAAGCCATGTAACCCAAAGCCTGCAGGAATTTCCTTGCAGTTAGCGGAGACATTAATGCCAGGCTTTTGAAAGTTGAAGCCAGCTGTAGTTGTTTTTCTGATGTCAGGAATGCTATCTGGGTTGTTGTGTTTAAAAGAGCACCCAGGAAAGTTATCGGTTGAGTGGATGTCAAATTTGACTTTTTTACGTTCACAGTGAATCCCAGGTACTGGAGTAGATTCTGAACAAATTCCAGGTGCTGGAGTAAAATGTCCTTGCTGTCTGCTTGAATAAGGCAGTCGTCCAGATAAGGGTAAATTTGAATTCCCTTGAGTCTGTAGTAAGCTACTACTGGTGCCAGGCACTCAGTAAAGACCCTGGGCGCAGTAGACAAGCCAAAGGGCAGCGCAGAGAATTGGTAATGTTTCGAGCCTGCCTTGAACCTGAGGTATCTTCTGCACCCCTGTCTGACAGGAATGTGTAGGTAAGCCTCCTTTAAATCCAATGTCACCATCCATGCATTTTTGCTCAACATTGGCAGGAGCTGCTGCAGAGTAAGCATCTTGAACTTTGGTATATCCAGGAAAGTATTTAAGACTGACAGATCCAGGATGGGTCTCCAAGTATTTTGCTTTCTGGGAACTAGAAAGAGTCTTGAATAAAAGCCTTGTCCCATCTCTAAATTTGGAACCAGTTCTATGGCCCTCATAGCCATGAGGGACCTCACCTGTTTTAATGCCTCTGCCCATTGAGTTTTTGATAGGTCTGGCCATCAGTTTGGTTTTGGTAAGGTGTGAAAGTGGAATTTGTAACCTCTTAAAACTACATCCAGAACCCACTTGTCTTGGATTATGCAAGTCCAATTTCGGTGAAAAAGAGAAAGTTTTCCTCCCAAAGGAGCTTCCAGAAGAGAGGTTCCTGGAGCCATGCAGGGGGAGTCACTGAGTCTGTTTCCTGTAAGGTTGAGACCCATCTTCTCCACCCCTGGGGGTGGAAGCACTCCACTGTCTTGGTCTATAAGAGGTCTGTGCTTGGGCCCTCCCTCTGGAGCGCCTATATCTACCCCTCTGAGGCCTGTCCGAGCTGGGAAAAGACCAATTTTTAGCTGGCCAATTTCTGCTAAATCTAGGAGGCTGAACTTGTAAGAAATCCTTAACCGTTTGCATGGATTTTGCCTTATCCTCCATTTTCTTTATAACCTCTTCAGCCTTAGACCCAAACCAAACATTATGTTGAACAGGAGCATCCAGTAACTTTGCTTTCACTTGATCAGGCAAATTTTGTTCCTTTAACCAAACACGTCTTCTAATGACCGTGCCAGTGGCAGCCGCCCCGCAAGAGGCCTCCAAAGCATCAAAACCACAGTGTAAGGTATGTTTTCCCTCCTGCTCAGTAGCATGCATCAAATCATGTAATTCCTTATTGTCTGCACATGCAGAAATGGTACTCTGTTTTTGTTTCATAACAGACAAAAGGTATTGCTGATATTTCAACATATGAAATTGACAATTTAAAGCCCTAATAGATACAGTAGCAGAAGTGTACACTTTTTTGCCCCATCTCTCCAAAGCTCTAGAATCCTTATCTGACGGAATAGGGTTCTTAGCAGTGGCGGCCTTAACACCCTTAGGACCCTGAGAAATGGTTTCTGGATCAGCAGTAGGATTTTTATAAATAAACTGGTGGGAGTCAGGGACTCTGTAATATCTATCAGGCTTAGCAGGGGCCAGAGGAAAGGAGTTAGGAGTTAAATTAGACTTAGAAAAGACATCATCCACAATATCCAAAATAGGAGGAATAGCCAGGGGTCTGTGTTGGGGAAGAAGAAGGAAATCCCTAAGCCTTCTCTTAGATTCAGAGTACTCCTGCCCTTCCCAGTGAAAATGTTCCCTCATGTCATGTAAAGTTTCCCCAAAAGAATAATCCTCAGGAGGAGAAGCTGAAGGAATGGATTCCTCAGCATCAGAATCCTCATAAGGAGGGAAAGTATAATCCTGTTCAGAGGAAGACACTGAAGAGATAGATGCCTGATCAGAGGATTCATAATCCAATTCTTGTCTTGGCCTTTTGTCAGGAGGGGGATGTGAACCCCTAATCATAGTTAACAAGTCCTCCGCCATTTTAAGCATTTGTTTTTGAGATTTAGGTCCCAGATCAGAGGAGGCCTGGGCTTGAGTCTTTGTTTTAGAAGGAGTCTTTGCCTTTGCCTGAAGCTGCGTAGGCCTGAAAACCCCCTCGGAAGCCGGTACCTGCACAGCGGCTCCAGACCCATCCGAGGGAGCATTATCCGAAGGTCCTGCACCTGGAGTATTCGAAGGCCTAGTTGGCTCCTCGTGGGAGTCCATTTCAGCAAGCGGTTCTGTAATGGCCAACGACAGGGGCTGCGAAAGTGCCTCACTGGCGACGGCCGAACCAGCAGCTGGCTCTGATTGTAAACTGTCGTCTGATTTGGACCTCGGAGGCCTATCCTTATCCTTGCACCTTTTATTAACTCCGGTAGTCGGAAGCGTGTCCAACATGTTATAATTAAATCGCCTCCCAAAGTAATGAAAGGCAAAATCGTATTTCCGTTTAATAGTACGTTGATTAAATCTAGCACAAAACCGACAACTAGCTACGTCGTGGACAAGGAATACAGTAAGAGTGAAAATCCTTATGAGGTATTTGCTTCCCACATGAAATACAATTATTAACTTTTTATGACATAGGTCTGGAGCAAGAAAAAAGTTTCCCCAACGGGGTACTTAGCTTTGAAAAGAAGAATGTCTTCGATATGAAGCACCAAAAATAACAGGAGTCAGCCGACCGGCACTTGCGAACTGCTTCCACCGCGCGGCAAAAAAGACTGGAGAACATGGCGTCGGCTGGGAGCTTTGTACCCCTGGCGCTCTGACGTCAGGGAGGGTGAGTACACAGGCGACGCTGGACCCAGAATTTGGGATTCTGGCTGACCGAGGGCTGCCTGCCGGCAGGAAGAACCCTACAGTGATGACTGCAACAGTGAAATATGATGAACATCCTCTGTGGTCTCTCCAGCTGCTGCATGCACTTGGCAAGGTACATGCCTAAGGAGGCACTGTACTCGGTAATGGGTCCAATAAGTGAGGAGTACTGGGATGTTATGACCTCCTTGTTCCTGGATGAAATACTCTTACTTATGAGGTGGGCCGTGTATAAGGCCTTCCGTACAACACAGGCAACGTGGTGGTCAAAAGTCAAGTTGCTATCAACCTGGGTGCTCAAGTCCCTCGCGACTGATTGCATGCATAATATATTGTTATTAATGTGATAATTAGTGGGGACGCTATATTCCCCAAAGCGAATAATGATGCATTTCTTGGCATTCAGTTTGAGGTCATGCTTCTTGCAGCAGTTGTTAGACATGTTTAGAAATGTATAAATGCACGTGCACATCTATTTGCTAGTTAGATGCATGTATTTCTGTTTGCTAGCATACACACATTAAAGGGTTAAACTGTTCTTAGCTAAAAGCAAGGAAAAAATCAAATGTAGCATGAAGTCTGGTATAGCTTGAGACAAGCTAAATGTTCAGTGTCTGGAACATGGTTCAAGGACTACAGATACAGATCTAGGTGCGAGGAAAGAACTGCTACGTATTTCACCTTGAAACAAGAACACAAAGGAGCTTATTAACAGACTGCATGACATCAACTGTGGGGATATCCAAACACACAGACCAGAAAAGACTCCCTAAATACCAAAGCAATGACTCTGAAAGTTCTGAAAAGACTGCTTTCATAAGAATGTATACATGTGAGATGTAATCTGATTTCTAGGGAGATCTGTTAGAGCTGTTTCATGGAGAACATTATTTATGCTGTATTGAAAAGAACCCTGAAGACATTAAACACTGCAAGCTAAACAGTATTGTACATCTCATCTGTTATATAGACAGTTATTTTAATAGTTATTGCACACAGTTTAAAAGGTTAATAATCTGCAAAGGTTATGTGCAGTCATCACACTTTGGTTTTCTAGAAGGCAGTCAGCATTCGGCACCGACATCTAAACATCTACAATCAATTTATCACCGGTCATTAGTTTGGGTAAGGTCCCCTGGAGGATGTAAACATCACTAGGGGAATTTAAGACAGCACCTAGCTTGCAGTGATCTGTAAACTTGGCCAGCCAGAGACCACTGGTTTTGCCTTGCACCTCAGAAATGTACATCCCAAAGGGTAGAGGCCCTAAGACCAATCCTTGGGGTCCACTGCTTGTTACAGGTCTACTACTACAGATGGCTTCCCCTATTTTGACAGAGTCAGTTCTATCAGTGAGCCATTTAGCTACCCATCAGGTAACATATGGGTTGATGCCTAGCTGGGAGATTTATCTATTATGCCCGAGTGGGGAATAGTGTCAAAGGCTTTGGCTATGTCAAGGTAGGTGGGGTGCACCATCTTCCCCTCGTCCATGGCTTTGGTGACTGTTTTGAAGAAGTTGACCAAGTTTAACAGACATAATCAATAGCAGGACTATCATAAATGTGCATGCTGAAGGCCATCCACTCTTGTCAGTAGTCTACAATCGTGCATACTGTTGCTCTCTGTATCACAGAAGAATCTAACTGCACCCAACATTTTATCCCTTCCATTTTGGACAAACAGTAGACTGCTACCATTTAAACAGAGACACCATGCAGGACTTGGTACAGGTACATCACTTCCACATACAGGCTCATGAGGTATGTGGAATATTCAGATCCTCCGGACACCAAGTTTGTGTAGCATTGATAGTCCTTGCTAAGAGACTCTTCCAGTGACCAAAGATTCTTACATCTAGCACACATGTAACTTATGTCATGATTTGTAAGGCTGACTTCAGGTATATCTTAATAGTGATGCTGGATGTGCCCTACAGCCATGTCACCCATATGACACCCACAGTCCATGGCAGAAAATGCATAAAACACCACAACCTCAGACCAGAAATCTGATGAACAGATGTATGGATTGCTAAAGGCCCACTTCCACTGTTAGCTGCCTCTGATTTCAGCCTGCTTTATGACAGACACCTGCAGCAAGATTTTGCCAGGTGTGCAATGTTACACAGCATGTTGGTATGTAAACAGATGCAGTAAGGTACGGATATCAGGAGGAGAGTATGTGCTGGGCTTCTTGGTGAAGCAGGTTTTTCGCAAAATTTTGACAAGGCACCTAAGTGCTGGGAAAAAAAAACAAGTGAGGCAGAGGTGGGCAGTATATGCTGTGGCAGTGGCCAAGAGGCTGCATCTGGTTCACAACCACAAACCATATTAGACATACAGCAACCATTAACAGTGAAATAGGAAATATTACAACAAAGTCATACTATACTGTGCATGGATTAGCCATATTATGCAACACACATAAGCCACCCCGATACTGCAGTCAGGGGATGAAATATTTATCATATGCATAGGTGGAGAGAGCCATAGTGATAGGAGTTGATTAGCCCCCTACAATGCCCACTACCATGTGGATGTGCATGTGTGCCACTGCCTGATGAGTGTGCTCAGCTTGAAAGTCCTGGCAGGGAGGGGGTAGTGTCTTTAGTGTCAAGTAGATGTGTGGAGGTAAACTTGGGTTGGTCAGATAGCATGTGGGTCCCTGCAGGAATTGATGCACTGTGCACATTTCTCAGTAGGTCGGGGCACAGTACACATCCCCATCTACAAAGGAAACTCCTCTAAAGAATGCCACTGGCACAATCTGCAAGTGGCACAGAGGACGGCATGCTACCTAAGTGGGATTGGGGGTGTGCTACAGCCAAGTCCAGCATGAACATCCCATCTGTGTGTGCATAAACAGTGGGCTGCAACTACCATGACAAATAGACATACAGGATGTATCACCACAGAACATAAACTATCCCCTGACCAAACCACTGTAGGTTTACGTACAGGACGACGAAAATAAATGGCCAAGAAAATGGCAGTGGCCATGGTGTGTCATAACACACCAGCTCTTTAAGGACACAGACACAGCATGGCAGTTTTCAAAAAAGCCACCTAAATATTTAAAGCTCTCTCAGATTTCATCACACAACCAACATACAGCAGTAATCAGCTCTGCAATAGCTACAGGGTCATCGGCCAGTACCTGTATGATTGCCCTGAATATCTGTTGTGTAATGGAAACGCTCATCTCAGTTGTGGAGTGGGAACAAAGGCATTGGCACCCACTGGTACGCAAACCCCTACTTCCATGTCCACGCTCATGGCAACATCCAGCAACTATTACTCCATGGGATACAGAGGATAAAGCTATGCACTGGGCTGCTGTGTCTGCCAAAGTCTGTCCTACTCATTTCACCTGTGAATATAACTGGGCTGCAGAGCAATGGAGCTGTGTCTAATATGTCCACCATGGTATTCAAGCCTGACAGAGGCACTGTAGCCACAGACTGCAGCACTGTGGCTACCATCATCGTCAGGCTTGGATATTTCCCAGACAACCTTTCACCTGTGAAGGTAAACAGAAACATTCTAGTGTATCAATGATACCTTGTGACAATCCCAAATTCCAGCAAAACTACAGCTGTAAAAACAGTAAGACGTGCAGAAGAAAGTACAGTTGTGTACCTACCATAAATGTAGATGTTCGAGTGTATTCACTGTTGCAGTCATTACACTTCGATTATCCTGCTGGCAGGCAACCCGCAGTCGGCCTGAATTCCAAAGTCCTGGTCCGGCGTCGGTTGCTGTCGCCTCTTCCCTGATGCCAGTGCGCCAGGGGTATAAAAGATGCAGCTGACGCCATTTTCTTCAGTTTTTCTTGCCCCAGATGTCAGGTGCCCCCAAAAGGGTAGGCTGTAAAAATTATGATTATAAAAAAGCATGCACATAACCTTCATCTACAAGCAAATACACCACATAGGTTGTATAGAATAGACAGGTACAGATAAGTCCCAGTAAAGAAAAAGGGGGATGGTGAGAGGGTAACTTGGACTGCAACAGTGAATACACACAAACATCTACATTTATGGTAGGTACACAACTGTACTATGTTTGTGTTTCACTGTTGCAGTCATTACACTCGAGTTGAATCCCAAAGCTGAGGTTGGATGGCTGGGCCTAAATAGAGTTTGGAATGGCTGAGGCCCTGCAGAAAGTACAGTTTTGTACCTACCATAAATGTAGATGTTAGAGTGCTAATACAGCTGCAGTCATTACAGATGGGTTCTCCTGCCGTCAGGCGGGTCCTCGGTCGGCTGAATTCCAAAGTCTAGGTCCGGCGTCGGTTGTCGTTGCCTCCTCCCTGACGTCAGTGCGACAGGGGTATAAAAGAACCAGCCGACGCCATTTTCTTCAGTCTTTCTTGCCCCAGATGTCAGGTGCCCCCAGAAGGAAGGCAATACATAATTTTATATATATATATAATAATGCAATGCAATATAATCAAAAAACAGTAGTTGCAAGCAAATACATCATAAAAGAATAACCCAATCAGGTTGTATGAGGAGGTGTTAGCCACTAGGCCTGTCCCAAGAGGGGAAGGAGGGAGGGAAACCTGGACTGCAGCTGTATTGGCACTCGAACATCTACATTTATGGTAGGTACAAAACTGTACTATGTTCATCGTGCATACAGCTGCAGTCATTACAGATGGGTAGAATCCCAAAGCTACGCACAGGGTGGTAGGCACTAGGTGGAACTGGTAGGAGCCAGAATGCCCTGCAACACTGCAGTGGCAAAGCCTGCTCTAGTTTTGGAGTATAAAGGTAGGTGGTAGTGTTTAGTGAAGGTATGCACAGAACTCCAAGTGGCTGCCTCCAAAATATCTTTGGTAGGAACTCCTCTGAGGAAGGCTGCAGAGGTAGCTGTGGCCCTTGTGGAGTGGGATCTGATGCCTGCAGGTACAGATTTACCATGAAAAGAGTAACAAAAACGTATGCAGTGGCCTATCCATTTTGAAATGGTCTGCTTGGAAATTGGCTTCCCTTGAGCTCCTACAGCATAGGACACAAAGAGTTGTTCTGATTTTCTGAAAGGTTTTGTTCTGTCCAAATAGTAACGCAGCTGTCTATGGATGTCTAAGGAATGTAGCAGCCTTTCCCCTTTGTTTTGAGGGTTAGGGTAAAAGGTAGGTAAGTGTATGGCCCGATTTAAAGCTACCCTGGATACCACCTTAGGCATAAATGACGGGTTGGTTCGTAGGGAAACCCTGTCCTGGTGGAAGATGATAAAGGGCTGCACAGCCATGAGGGCTTGTAGTTCCGAGACCCTACGAGCTGAGGTAATAGCCAGAAGGAAAGCTGTTTTCCAGGATAAGTATTGCAAATCTGTTGAGGCAGCTGGCTCAAAAGGAGGCAAGGTTAATTTTTCTAGAATGTAATTAAGATCCCAAGCCGGGATTGGTTGTTTCCTTGGAGGTCTTATATTCTTAGCCCCTCTGAGGAACTGTCTTAAGAGTGGATGAGAGAATAAAGGTGGATCAGTGTTGTATTCTGCAGAAATGGCTGAGGCATGGATTTTGATGGAGGAGAATGAAAGTCCACTGCTTAGCAGCTCAGCTAGATACTGTAATATTTGAGGCAAATTCAGTTTTCCAGGATCCTGGCCCTTTTTCTCATTCCAAGCGCAAAACCGTTTCCATTTTGCGGAGTAAGCTTTTCTAGTAGACGGCCTTCTGGCCTCCAAAATGACACCCTGCACCTGTAGGGTCTGTTGTGATGTTAAGGAATCTTCCATGCGGCCAGATTGAGTGTTTTCAGCTGACTGTGAAGAGTTTTGTAGCTGTGCTGAGTCAGAAGAAGAGGCATTAGAGGTAGGGTCCATGGAGGAGAATGCGTCAGGCTCCTCAGGAGTGGGTACCAGTGTTGTCTTGGCCAGTCTGGAGCAATCAGTATCATCTTTGGTCTGTCTGCTCTTGCTTTCAAAAGCACCTTGGGCAGTAGAGGAAGAGGTGGGAAGGCGTAAACTGTCAGTGCTGTCCAACTGAAAGAAAGTGCGTCCACTCTCCAGGCCTTTGGATGAAATGTCCTTGAGCAGAATTTTGTTAATTGTTGATTTTTGTGGGAGGCAAAGAGATCTATGTCTGGCCTTCCCCATGCTTGGATTATCTCTGTAAAAACTTGAGGATGCAACTTCCATTCGTGTGGATCTGTCATATTTCTGCTTAGATTGTCTGCCAGTGTGTTTTCCATGCCTGGCAAGTACTGTGCTTGAAGCTCGATTTGCAACTCCAGAGCCATGTTCCAAAGTGACATGGCCAGTCTGCAAAGGGGGTATGAATGTGTTCCTCCTTGTTTGTTTATGTACCACATTACTGTGGTGTTGTCTGTTCTTATCAATAGTTGACCTGGATGCAGAAGGTCTTTGAAAGCTATGATAGCATTTATCACTGCTAGCATCTCCTTTTGATTGATGTGAAGGTGCTTTTCCTTTTGGGACCATTTGCCCTGAAAGCACCGGTCTGTCATGTGCGCCCCCCAGGCGTAGTCTGAGGCGTCTGTTGTGATGACTTGATTTGCTTGAGGCTTGCAGAATGGTAGACCTGTGTTTGTTTGGCATGCTTGAGCCCACCATAGAAATTCCTTTTGCAAACATGGAATTAGTGGTATTATTGTTTCCAAACTGTGGCTGTGTTGAGACCATAGGTTTTTTAGGTACCATTGAAGTTTCCTCATATGCAACTTTGCACATGGGATTAGTAGAATGCAAGATGCCATGAATCCCAGAGCCTGCAGGATTTTCCTTGCAGTTAGCCTGGTACAATTTGCTAGTGCCTTGAAGTATTGAGTTAGTTGCCCCTGTTTTTCTGGCGTAAGATTGGCCATCTGGGTGTTTGTGTCCAAGTTGGCACCCAGGAAAATTATTTTCTGAGATGGCGTTAGCCTGGATTTCTCTTTGTTGACTGTGTATCCCAGAGAATTCAATAACCTTGTTACATAAGCCAGATGTTCCAGAAGTATGTGTTTGCTGTCCGCTTGGATCAGGCAGTCGTCCAAATAAGGGTATATTTGTATCCCTTGAAGTCTGCAGTAGGCAATTACTGATGCCAGGCATTTCGTGAATACTCTGGGCGCAGTAGATAAGCCAAAGGGCAATGCAGAGAATTGATAGTGGATTGAACCTGCAAGAAATATGAGGTATCTTCTGCAGCTTTGTCTAACTGGGACATGCAGGTATGCCTCCTTGAGGTCCAATGTTACCAGCCAAGACTCCTTGCTCAGCATGGGAAGAAGCTGCTGTAAAGTGAGCATCTTGAATTTTGGTACGAGTAGAAATGTGTTTAGGATGGATAAGTCCAAAATGGGTCTCCAATCTGTTCCCTTCCTTGGTACCAGGAATAGTCTGGAATAAAAACCTTGACCTTGTTCGTGAGTAGGTACCTCTTGAATAGCTTTCATGCCCATGAGCTTTGAAATTTGTATTTGAGCCTCTGCCCTTTGATTGTGTGGCAGGTTCGGCATGCCTCTCATTTTTGGAAGGGTGTGAAAATGAAATCTGTAGCCTCTGTTTATAATGTCCAGGATCCATTTGTCTTTTGTGACAATATGCCAATTTTTTGAAAATAATGCCAGCTTTCCTCCTAAGGGTGCTGCCATTTGAGCCTTGCTTGGCATGCAAAGGGGAAAGTCATTAGGTTTGTTTCCTGTATTGCTGTGAACTATCTTCGCCACCTCTTGGTGTTGGAGTTTGCCATTGTCTGCCTCTGTACGATCCTTGAGATTGTCCTCTGCCCCTTGGGTGCCTGTATCTACCTCTTTGGGGCCTGTCCGTGGCTGGAAAGGACCAATTTTTTGAAGGCCAATTTATACTAAAACGTGGTGGTTGTACCTGTAGAAAATCTTTAACAGTCTGCATAGATTTAGCTTTTTCTTCCATTTTCCTTAGTACCTCCTCAGCATTAGCACGAAATAATACATCCTTTTGTAGAGGAGCATCTAGTAATTTAGCTTTGACATGATCAGGCAAGGTTTGTTCCCCAAGCCAGGCATGTCTGTGTATGACTGATCCTGTAACAGCAGCTCTACTTGAGGCCTCTAGAGCATCATAACCACATTGTAAGGTGTGCTTACCTACTTGTTCTGCACTATGCATCATATCCTGCAACTCCTTCAAATCTGGTTGTTCAGGTTGTGACATTTTATTTTTCGATTGTGATAACAGAAACTGTTGATATTTAAGCATATGGAACTGACAGTTTAAGGCCTTCATGGCTAGGGTAGCCGAGGTATATACCTTTTTTCCCCACCTTTCTAAGGATCTAGAATCTCTCTCGGAAGGTAATGGATTCTTAGCAGTAGAGGCCTTCATTCCCTTGGGGCCTTGAGAAATGGTTTCTGGGTCAGAAGTATGACTTTTGTAAAGAAATTGGTGCGAGTTAAGAACTCTGTAGTACCTATAAGGCTTGACTGGGGCTGGAGGCAGGGAATCCGGATTAAGGCAGGCCTCCGAGTAAACATCATCAAGTATGTCCAAGACAGGAGGTATTGCCAGAGGTCTGTGCTGAGGTAGCAAAAGAAATTCCCTAAGCCTTTTCTTGGAATCTGAATAATCTTGGCCTTCCCAGTGGAAGTGTTCCCTCAAGGTATGCAAGGTTTCCCCGAATGAGAAATCCTCTGGGGGGGGGGGGGGATACAGAAGGAATGGACTCCTCTGCATCGGAATCTTCAAAAGGGGAGTAAGAATGTTCCTTCTCATCAGAATGCTCTGAAATCATGGAGCCCTGATCAGAAGAGGGTGATTATTCCTCCACTCTGGGTCTCTTGTCTGGTGGGGGTTGGGAACCCCTGATAAGAGTAATTAAATCCTCAGCCATTTTAAGCATCTGCTTTTTAGGCATGGGGCCTGGAGATGGGCCCTGTGCAACAGGTCTCTTGGAGTGCATGGCTGATTTAGACTTAGTAAAGGCCTTGATGGAAAAGGAAGGTCTGAAGACACCATGGGTGGAGGTAGACCTGTCCACATTATGAGGCTCAACACTAACAATGGCTTCGGTAGCTGTAGTCAGGGTGTGGGCCGAGGAACCTGTGTCCTCGGTTACAGAGGACACCGCCAGACAAGGGTCGTCGGTAGTCAGGGGCTGCGTAGGCGCCTCGCTGAGAACCGGACCACTTGTCGGTTTTGGCGTGGTGTCGGTGGAGGCCGCGGATCTCGCGTGTCGGTCCTTGTCCTTGCGTTTTTTGGACAAAACAGGAGTCGGAGTCTCAGACGACATTATATAAATAAAAGCTTTCCCAAAAAAGTGCTGGGCGAACTCCGCCCGACGCTTAATAGTGCGTTTATTGAAAGTAGCACAAAAGCGACAGCCCGAGACGTCGTGGTCTGGGCCTAAACAAGGTATACAGAGGGAATGGAAATCCTTATGCGGTATTTGCTTCCCACAAGAAATACAATTGTTAACTTTGTCTGACATCGATCTGAGGCAAGAAAAGTTTCCCCAACGGGGTACTTAGCTTTAAAGAAGACTTCGGTTTCCAAATTTTCGTAATTTCAGGAGCTGGCCAACCGGCACTTGCGAACTGCTTCTGCTTCGGGCACCGCACGGCAAAAAAGACTGAAGAAAATGGCGTTGGCTGGTTCTTTTATACCCCTGTCGCACTGACGTCAGGGAGGAGGCGACGACAACCGACGCCGGACCTAGACTTTGGAATTCGGCCGACCGAGGACCCGCCTGACAGCAGGAGAACCCATCTGTAATGACTGCAGCTCTATGCACGATGAACATCTACAGTGGCAAAGCCTGCTCTGGATTTAGAGTAGAGAGGTAAATAGTAGTGTGCTTTGTAAAAGTGTGCACTGAAGTCCATGTTGCGGCCTCCAAAATATCCTTGGTTGGTACTCCTCTGAGGAAGGCTGCTGAAGTGGCTGCCGCTCTGGTAGAATGTGGCCTGATGCCCTTGGGCACTGATTTGCCATGTTGTGAATAGCAGAAACGAATGCAGTGGCCTAGCCATTTTGAAATGGCTTTTCCTTGTGAACCTGCAGCATATGCCACTAAGAGTTGTTCAGTCTTTCTGAAGGCTTTAGTCTTGTCCAAGTAAAAGCGTAGCTGTCTGTGTATGTCCAAAGTATGCAGAAGTCTCCCCCCCTTATTCTGTGGGTTTGGATAAAAGGTAGGCAAATGTATGGTTTGGTTAGGAGCCACGCTGGACACTACCTTAGGCATAAATGTGGGGGTTGTCCTTAGAGAAACCCTGTCCTGATGAAAAATAATAAAAGGTTCCACAGCCATTAGTGCCTGTAACTCTGAGACTCTTCTTGCTGAAGTTATTGCTAGGAGAACAGCGGTTTTCCATGACAAGTATTTTATCTCTGCTGTATTGGCTGGCTCAAAAGGAGGCAGTGTGAGCTTTTCCAAGACAAAATTGACGTCCCATGTAGGCATTGGAGCTCTCCTTGGAGGTCTTATGTTTTTGGCCCCTCTGAGAAACTGTCTTAGCAGTGGATGAGAAAAAATTGATGGGTCTGTATTGTAATGAGCTGAAATGGCAGAGGCATGGATCTTAACTGATGAGAAGGATAGGCCTTTGTCCAGCATCTCAGTTAGGTATTGCAAAATCTGAGAAATATTTGGTTCATGAGAATAAATTCACTGCGCTTGGTTCCAAGCACAGAATCTCTTTCATTTTTCTGCATAAGATTTTCTGGTGCTGGGCCTCCTGGCCTCCAAAATAGCATCCATAACTGCTTTAGAGAGAGGTGTGTTCTGAATGATTACATTATCCGCCATGCAGCCAGATTTAGGGTTTTGAGTTTGCTGTGCAGGATCTGATTGTTCTGTTGGGTCAGCAAATGAGGAATTAGAGGCAATGTCCAGACTGGGCCTTGAGACAAGCTCTTTAGGATTGGGTGCCAGTGCTGGCGTGGCCAGTCTGGGGCAATCAGTATCATTTTTGGCTTCTCTTGTCTGACCTTTAGGAGTACCTTGGAAAGGAGAGGCGGAGGAGGGAAGGCATATACTGTAAGGGCTTTCCAGCTGAATGAAAGGGCATCCACTTTCCATGCTTGCTTGTGATAAGTCCGAGTGCAGAATCTCTGTAGCTGGCAGTTGTGAGGGGAGGCGAATAGATCTATGTCCGGGCATCCCCATTTCCCTGTTATCATGTCGAAGATTTGTGGATCCAGTTTCCACTCGTGAGGATCCATGAGATTTCTGCTTAGTTCGTCTGCCAAAGTATTTGTCTTTCCTGGCAGGAATTGTGCTTGCAGATGTACTTGATAAGTCAATGCTGTGTTCCACAAAGTCATGGCTTGCCTGCAGAGGGGGTAGGAATGCGTGCCCCTTTGCTTGTTTATGTACCACATGACTGTAGTATTGTCTGTCTTTATCAGTAGTTGTCCTGGATGAAGTAGGTCCTTGAAGGCTGTCAGGGCATTTTGTACAGCTAGCATCTCTTTTGATTGATATGAAGATGCATTTGGTTTGCGGGCCATCTGCCCTGGATACATTTTCCTGCAATGTGCGCCCCCCCCAGGCATAATCTGATGCATCTGTTGTTAGTGTCTGCCTGGCAGTGGGTAAGGTGAATGGCTGTCCCTTGTTGTGGTGACAGGCCTGAGCCCACCATTGAAATCCCTGTTGCAGGCAGGGAATGAGAGTAATTACTGTTTCCAGGCTGTGGCAATGTCGAGTCCAAACACTTTTTAGATACCATTGTAGTTTCCTCATATGCAGTCTTGCATATGGAATTAGTAGAATGCAGGATACCATGTAGCCCAGAGCCTGCAGAATTTTCCTTGCAGATAAATAGAAGTTATGTTCTTACCATAACGTTCCATGTTAGTTGTCTTCTTGCCTTCTTTCTTGCTGGATGGGTTCGGAGCCGACCTCGGCTCCGACTCGGCCACTCTAAAGCTCGAGAGTTGGTTCCACCGGCTCGAGGCCCCCCTTATATCCCACAATGCTAGGCGTGAATTACCTCAGATCTCGTTTGTGAGCTAGGCCCAGCTAATAATACAACCAGGAAAAACTGGAAAAGAGTCCACCTCTATAAACAAAGGGAAAGAGAAAGGGTGACCTAAGCCTGATCTAGGAAAATATGCACAGCAGAGCATATACCTATCGCAAAGAGGTGGTAGAAAGAGAGGTCACAATCAAACTCCTCTAGGTCTGTCCAGGCCAGGGGAAGGAGGGGCGAAGAAAGAAGGCGAGAAGAAGACAACTAACATGGAACGTTATGGTAAGAACATAACTTCTATATGTTAAGTTGTCTATCTCGCCTTCATTCTTGCTGGATGGGACCGCGTCCCTAGCACCTTGTCCCGGGTGGCCTAACGGAACAGACTCTTGAGAACAGTGGAACCAAAGTTAGCTCTATGCATAGAAGCTAAATCCAACTTATAATGAGAAATGAAAGTGTTTGGAGTAGCCCAAGTAGCCGCTGCACAAATGGTGTCAATAGGCAGTCTGTCTTGGAAGACTAAAGACTATAGAAGTAGCCAAAGCTCTGGTGGAATGGGCTTTAGGTTTGTTAGGCAGCTTTTGGTGTCTAATTTCATAAACAAGGGAAATCAGAGATGTTAGCCATCTGGATAATGATACCTTTGAAACTGAAAGTCCCTTTCTGCCTTCTACATAAGAGACAAACAGCTGGTCAGATTTTCTGAATTGTTTGGTTCTATCCAAATAGTACCTTAACTGACGATGAACATCTAGCCAATGCAATTTTTGTTCAGACCTATTAGAATATTCTGGAAAAAACACAGGGAGGTCAATGCTTTGATTTAGGTTAGACTTGAGGCTATCTTAGGTAAAAAGGACGGGTTGGTTCATAAAGATACCCTGTCCTTATGGAACAACAGATAAGGAGGTCGACAGCTGAGTGCATGAAGTTCTGAAACTCTTCTAGCTGAAGTAATAGCTACCAGAAAGAGTCTTCCATGATAGCAATTTTAAAGAACAGGAGGCTGCAGGTTCGAAAGGGGGAAGAATCAAAGAACTAAGAACTAAATTTAGGTCCCAAGGAGGAGGAGGATTTCTTATAGGAGGTCTGAGTAGAAAAACTCCCTTCAAAAAGGCTTTGCAAAGCTTGTGGGACATTATGGCAGACTCTGAAATGCCCACAAGAAAGTTAGAAATAGCTGCCAATTGAACTTTAAGAGTAGAAGGAGATGAACCTGTATGGAAGAGTTCAGCTAGAAAATCAAGGACCATTTGGATGGAAGCAGTGAAAGGATCTATGTCCCTTCCTTGAGCCCAATATGCGAAACGTTTCCACTTACTCAGATAAATCTTTCGAGTGGAAGATTTATGGGAAGCTATCAAAATATCTCGAACAGAGTGAGATATTTGAGGAAGCCTGGCTAAGGTTGGAATTGGAGGAACCAAGCAGTGAGGTTCAGAGAGGGAAGGAGCGATGAAACTGACCCGACTGATGGATCAAAAGATCTGGAACTAGGTCCAGATGCCAAGGTCTCTCCAACAGAAATTGATGTAGAAAGGGGAACCAAACCTGTCGAGGCCAGTAAGGAGCAATGAGGATCAACGAGGCCTTCTGAGCGATAGCTTTCTGTATCACTTGAGAGATTAGTGGGAAGGGAGGAAATGCATACAGAAGTCCCGGGCCAAACTTGGACTAGAGCGTCTCTGCTGGGCTGGCCTGGTAAAGGGAATAGGGTGAAATAATCTCTGCACTTGCTGTTTTGGGGAGTAGCAAAAAGGTCGCAGCAAGGCTGACCCCACTTGAGAAAAATTTCTCTCACAACAGAGTCTTTCAGAGACCACTCGTGAGGCATGAGGATAGCTCTGCTCAACTTGTCCGCGATTTGATTGGACTTCCGGGATGTGCATTGCTATCAGAAACCGCTGAGAAGAAATCGCCCATTGCCACAGTCTGAGTGCTTCTCGACACAGGGGTAGGACCTGGTTCCGCCTTGTTTGTTGATATACCACACTACAGACATATTGTCCGTCTGGATTGCTATCGTTCCCAAGGGAAGAGAGTCTTGAAGGGCTTGCAACGCTAAAAGCACTGCTCTCATCTCTAGAACATTTATGTGCAAGTGGCATTCGCCTGGTTGCCATGTGCCCTGGACAGTTCTGCCCTGATAATGCCCCCACCCGATCAGGGAGGCGTCCGTTGTCAGAGTAGCAACCGGAGGAAGGAACAAAGGGTCTTCCCAAGAAGAGCTGAGGGGAAGACATCCACCACAGAAGCTGATCCCTGCATGTTTGCGTAATCATAATGGTGTGGGACATCGGAAGTTGCTGGTATGACCATTGTGTGAAGAGCATCCATTGAAGGATTCTCATGTGGAATCTGGCTAATGGAAGCAGAGGTATGGCAGCCGCCATAATCCCCAATACTTTCAGAACTAACCTGGCTTTGACTCTGTTGCTGCTGAAGAGTAACGAGACCAGTTTGTGTATGTCTGTTATTCTCTGATCTGTTAGTCTCGCAGACATGTTGACTGTGTCTAGATTTGCGCCTATGAAGGTAATAGTACGACAAGGCGACAAAACAGACTTTTCGCAATTTATTGAAATGCCTAAGTTTTGACAAATGCGAAAGGTGTAGTCCCTGGCCATTAGAAGGAGATGCTTGGTGGGAGCTGTGAGGAGCCAGTCGTCCAAATATGGAAACACCTGGAATCCTTGACGTCTCAGGTGAGAAGCTACCACTGCCATGCATTTGGTAAACACCCGGGGGGCAGTGGTGAGACCAAAGGGCAGGGCCCTGAATTGAAAATGACTGGTTCCCAGCCTGAAGCAGAGAAATCTTCTGGAGCGTCTGTTCATTTTTATGTGATAGTACGCATCCTGAAGGTCTATAGAGCACATCCAGTTTCCCTTTCCCAACAGGGGAAGGATGGACTGTAGCGTGACCATCCGAAATCTTGTTTTCTTGACCGACTTGTTCAAGATACTGAGATCCAAAATTGGTCTCCAGTCCCGTTTTGTTTGGAACTAAAAAGAACCTGGAGTAGATTCCGGATCCTTGCTGGTCTGCTGGAACTGGCTGAATTGCTCTTTTTGCAAGCAGCTTTGAAATTTCCAAAGCTGCAAGATCCCTTTGAGCGGGTGGAACCTCTGGAAGGGATTTTTTTGATTGGCTTGGAATGCGAACGAAGGGAATGGAATAGCCTTCGGAAATGATGGACTGTACCCACTTGTCTTGAGTTAGGGATAGCCAGGCTTCTGGGTACAGTGACAATCTTCCCCCGACTGCCTCCGAAGGTGGACAGTCGGGCAACACCTCAGGGATGCTGAAAGGGCTTATCAGAAAAGGTTTCTCGATTGCCCTGGTTCTGCGGACCCCCTCTGCCTCTGGGGCGACGTCTACCATTATTGTTCCCTCCTCTGCCTCTGGAGGGGAACCGACTCTGTCGCCAGGCAAATTCCCTTGAGATTGTTTATGGAACCACATTTTCCCACTTTTCTGGCCTTTGGGGTAAGGTCTAGAAGGAGTAGAAAACGGACTCCGACGGCAGATAGAGTTTTGCCATCCGTCGCACCTAGTCAAGGTTTCTTTCACTTGAGGACCAAAGAGAGATGATCCATCAAACGGGGAATTAGTGAAAGACGTTTTAAAGGGGTCCGCAAAATTGCACAGTCGCATCCAGGCATGCCGGCGTAAGGCGACACCTGTCCCTGCGGCTCTACTCGCTCCATCAGCCGCATATGAAAGGAGGCGCATGGAGGAGTTAGCTATCGAATTCAGGGTAGTCAGCTGGGTGTTCATTTTGTCCTGAAAATCTGCAGCTGTAGGGTCCTTCAACATCTCACTTGCTTCCTTGATCAAGTCTCTCTGGAGACGGGTGAAATGGCATAGGTAGTTCAGCGAACGCATTGCAAAAGTTGCTGACGAAAACATCCGCTTCCCACACCTGTCCATAGACCTAGATTCTTTGTTAGGGGGATGGACAGGCACTGAAGGATCAGCAAGTTCCTTCTTGGTGGCAGCAGCTACCACCATAGCATCCACAGTAACACCTTTGGTCAGAAATTGTTTGTCAGTTGGTGCTGTTATAAATTTAGAAGGTCTCCTGGGGGTAGGGTCCACTGAGTCAGGAGCCGTCCAGGCTTTCTTTGCCACCACCTGCAAGAGGTGGAAGGGCGAGAGCCAAACGCCTCAAGATACACAGATTCATCCTCCGAAGGGTTAAGGGCTGGCCAATTTCCCCTCTGTTTCAGGATCTCTAGAATGTCCGCGAAGGAGACATCTTCAGAAGGGGAACGGGGGGAACCTTCGGAATCCTCTAAATCTGTGTCAGAGGTGACAGACTCAGGTGAGTCTATGTGCTTCCTCTTACACTTTCTCTTCCTAGGGGGTTCCCCTGCCAATTCAGGGGAGGCCTCGGAAGAGGATGAGATCCTCACAGGGGATTCTTGAGGAGCTGGCTCTCTGCGGTCTGGGATGAGGGAGTGAGTAGACATAACCTGAGGCACCGAAGAGGGAGGGGCGGACGGAGCCGACTGTGGAGTTGAACAAGGTTCCAACACACTCCGCATGACCTCGAACGCACCCCTGTCAGGCAGAGCCAGAGGTCCCCGCTCCGAGAAGCTGAGAACCTCCCTCGGCACCGATAGAGATGGCTCCGAAGCCGATGTCAGAGCCGAACTTACCAGCGCCGAAGCACCGAGAGGGAGAGCGGGGTTGGACAAAGGTCCGATGCCACTCACCCCCTCGGAGCCGACGAGGGAAGTCCGGCGCCGAGATTCTTCAAAAGAAGAAATCGGAGCCGACGACGGAGCCGAAGACAAATGTATCGGCTCCGACGCTACCAAAGTCTCGGTTCCGAGACGCCCCGGCTCCGAGCTCAAAGGAGTCGGAGGAGGAATATTTAGAGGAATAAGTTGAGGCATCGACTGATGAGTCGGGCTCTGAAGCATTTGGGCCAGTGCCTCGGACTTTAGAAGTCGACTCACTACCCTCTGGAGGTCATGGTCCGAGAGCCTCGATGACCTGGAGGAGTGAGATCTGTGGCTCCGTTCAGACAGCAAGGGAGACGCTGGAGCCGAATGAACGGAGCCAAGGGATGGTGACCTCGACCTCTTTCTAGATGTCGGCTCCGATGATCTGATCGGAGCCGACCCAGGAATCTCCAATACCTCGGCTCCGGCCGGAGCCGAGGGAACCACAGAAACTGTAGTCAAAGACTCATCGGCTCCAGCCGGAGCCGATGTAGCAGTAGGCTTCGAAGCCTTAGGCCTCGACTCAGAAACTGGAGTCGAGGTCTTAGAAGCCTTGGAAGGTTTCCCCGATGGAGCAGTTAGGGAACCTTCAGGTTTGAGCAAATCCCTTAGGATGAGTTTGTTCTTTCTTTCCTGCAGGACTCTGGGGCTGAAGCCATGGCATACAGCACAAGAGTCCTGCAGGTGTAAAGGTCCCAGGCAGTACACACAAGAAGTGTGACCGTCTGTCAGAGACATTTTCTGACAGCACGAGTCACACTTCTTGAAGCCTGAGACCTTTGAATCCTTGGACATTATCAAGGAACCGAAAGTGTAACCACCACACAGAACACACCCACACCGATTACACTATAAGAAAGTTAAACTAAATTAAACTAATAAAAATTAGTTAGTTAGTTTAGGTATTTAAAAAAAAATCCCTATCAAAACACAAACACTCCACTTAGGGATAGCAGGGCCCGAAGGCCTAAGGGAAGAACTTATAAGTTCTTAAGGGAAAAAAACGGAATAATGGAAGAAAGGGATAAATTCCACTAAACTAAGGGAAAATGTGAAATTAAGTTAAGAAAGGGGATTTAAACTAGTTCAAATAGACTGATTTAACAAACTGACCTGAGCCGGTAGAAAAACAACACCTCGATCGCTGTAGCGGCAAACAAGATCTGAGGTAATTCACGCCTAGCATTGTGGGATATAAGGGGGGCCTCGAGCCGGTGGAACCAACTCTCGAGCTTTAGAGTGGCCGAGTCGGAGCCGAGGTCGGCTCCGAACCCATCCAGCAAGAATGAAGGCGAGATAGACAACTTAACATCTGGGACTTTGTTGCCATGTCTTTGAAGTAAGAAGTCAGATGCCTTTGTTTGTCTGGCGTGAGATAAGCCATCTGGGCAGTTGTATTTAAGCTTGCACCCAGGAATATTATCTCTTGAGAGGGCATTAGGTTTGATTTCTTTTCATTTACTGTGTACCCTAGGCAAATTTACGCCAGATGCTGTAGTAGAATATCTTTGTCCTTTGCTTGAATAAGGTAGTCGTCCAAGTAGGGGTATATTTGAATTCCTCTTTGTCTGCAAAATGCAATTACTGGTGCTAGGCATTTTGTGAAGACCCTGGGCACAGTAGTTAAGCCAAAGGGCAGTGCAAAGAATTGGTAGTGCATTGAGCCAGCTATGAATCTGAGGTATCTTCTGCAAGTTTGTCTGATTGGACCTCAAAGAGGCATACCTGCATGTCCCAAAGTTACAAGCCAAGCCTTCTTGTCCAGCATGGGCAGAAGCTGCTGTAGTCAACATTTTGAATTTTGGAAAGTCCAGAAAAGTATTTAGTATAGACAGGTCCAGAATTGGTCTCCAGGCTTTGTCCTTTCTTGGTACTAAAGAAAAGTCTTGAGTAAAATCCTTGTCCCTGCTCTTGTTGTGGCACTGGCTTAATAGCCCCCATGTCCATGAAAGATGAAACTTGTTTTTGTGCCTCTTGCCATTGACTGCGTGGCAGGTCTGGCATACCTTTTGCCTTTGGGAGGGTGTGAAAGTGGAACCTGTAGCCCCGAGAGACTGTATTTAAGACCCATTTGTCCTGGGTGATCTTTTGCCAGTTTTGCTAAAAAAGTGCTAGCTTTCCCCCTAAGGGTGCTGCCAAAAAATAAGTGCTTGGCATTGGCAGAGGGAAGTCATTGGGACTGTTTTCTATAAGGCTGTGATTTGTCTTCTCCGCTTTTGGAGGTAGAAGCACCCCATTGTTTGGGCCTGTATGAGCCCCGGGGCTGTTGCCTGCCTCTAGGGCGTCTGAATCTGCCTCTTTGTGGTCTGTCTGACACTGGAAAGGACCAATTCTTAGAGGGCCAGTTCCTGCTAAATCTGGGTGGCTGTACCTGTAAGAAATCCTTTACTGCCTGCATAGATTTTGCCTTATTCTCCATTTTCTTCAACACCTACTCTGCCTTAACACCAAACAAAGTATCATGCTGTAATGGAGCATCCAATAATTTTGCTTTAACATGATCAGGCAGATTCTGTTCCTTTAACCAAGCATGCCTTCTAATAACAGAACCTGTAACAGTGGCCCTGCACAAGGCCTCCAGTGAATCATAGCCACATTGCAAAGTATGTTTTCCCACTTGTTCAGCTGCATGGCAATAAATCCTGCAAATCTTTGTTCTCAGTACATTCAGAATTTGTCAACATTTTTTGTTTTAACAAAGACATTAAATATTGCTGATATTTGAGAATATGAAACTGACAATTTAAAGCCCTTACAGCCAAAGTAGCAAAAGTGTAAACTTTTTTCCCCCATCTGTCCAAAGGGAAATCTCTGTCTGAGGGAACAGGGTTTTTGGCAGAAGCAGCCTTGACCCCTTTGGGACCCTGTGAGATAGTTTCTGGGTCAGCAGCATTTTGTAAAGAAATTTATGGGTGTCTGGGACCCTGTAGTATCTGTCTGGCTTGACAGGGGCAGGAGGTAGAGTCTGGAGACAGGCTGAGAAAACATCATCTACTATGTCAAGAACAGGGGGAATTGCAAGGGGTCTGTGCTGAGGAAGTAAAAGAAAGTCTCTAAGTCTTTTCTTAGAATCGGAATAATCCTGGCTCTCCCAATGGAAATGCTCCCTCATGGTATGCAGGGTTTCCCCAAAAGAATAGTCCTCCGGAGGAGAAGCTGAAGGAATAGAATCTTCAGCATCAGAATCCTCATAGGGAGGAACTGAATATCCCTGATCAGAAGAGGAGTCAGAGGAAATGGAAACCTGATCAAAGGAATCATATTCAGGGTCTTGCCTAGGCCTCTTATTAGGAGGGGGGTGGGAACCCCTGATCAAAGTAATTAGGTCTTCGGCCATTTTGAGCATCTGTTTCTTAGGCATAGAAGCCTGTCCTGGAGAATGCTGTACTGGTTTCCTTGTCTTTAAAACTGTTTTAGACTTTGTCTTGGATGCTGAAGTAGGCTTTATATACAGTTGTGTAGGTCTGAAGACACCCTCAGAAGCAGATGCCTGCTCAGCAGCTCCGGACCCATCTGAGGGATTAATTTCCGAAGGACCAATACTTTGAGTATCCAGAGGCCTAGCTGTCTCCCCATGGGAGTCGGAGGCGGCCTGTGCCTCTGAGGTAGCGGGAGTCAGGGGCTGCGAAAGCACCTCACTGAGCACCGGCAACTGGCCTAGAAAAGGCTTTGTCGTCAGTTTTGGACCTCGGATGCTTGTCCTTGTCTTTATCCTTGCGTTTTTTTATGAATTCCGGTCGTCGGTTGTTCCGACGGCATTATGTAGTTAAACCTTCTGCCAAAATAATGAAAAGCAAAATCATACCGACGCTTAATAGTGCGCTGCAATCTAGCACAAAACCGACAACTAGCAACGTCATGGTCAGGGCCTAGGCAAGGAATACAGTAAGAGTGGAAATCCTTAAGAGGTATTTGCTTCCCACAAGAAATACAATTGTTAACTTTTTCTGACATCGGTCTGGAGCAAGAAAAAAGTTTCCCCAACAGGTACTTAGCTTTATTGAAGACTTCGGATCTGAAATTCGATTTCGAAAATCTCAGGAGTCGGCTGACCGGCACTTGCGAACTGCTTTTGCTTCGGGCACCGCACAGCAAGAAAGACTGGAGAAAATGGCATCGGCTGCATCTTTTATACCCCTGGCGCACTGACGTCAGGGAAGAGGTGACAGCAACCGACGCCGGACCAGGACTTTGGAATTCAGGCCGCCTGCAGATTGCCTGCCAGCAGGATAACCCAAGTGTAATGACTGCAACAGTGAAACACGGTGAACATCATAAGCCCATTTACCTTTTGCAGATTCGTGTAGCAGCTGAAGCCCTGAGGTGCATGTAGGAATGATATCATCACATTCGTTATACCACTGGCTCTGCCTCTGGCATGTAGCAGGATGTGATTACATGTACGGGCATACCAACTTGGGGCATCGACCACTGACACCTCAGCTAATGGGACAAGTTTTGCACCACTATCAAGTCCTCCACCAGGTATAAAGAAGCAGTCTGTCACACCAGACAGAGGTGCCAGGAAATTCTCTGTCTCTGCAAATCATGTCTGTGTAGGTGGACTGCCACCCATGGCGATAGTCTCCCACGTCTGTCCCACTTACTTCCACAATGAGGTCCTGCCATACATGGTCTCTGATGCCTCTGTGACACTTGTCATTTAGGAGGATCCACTAGCCATGTTCATGGTGGGACTACAGCAAGACGTCTGTCTTTACCTAAAATAACTATTTGTTTTTGTTCTTTTGAAGCCACTGTCGCCGGTAAACAGGATAAACGTCAACCAGATTAACAGATCAACCTCTTTGCGCTCAATCTGAGGAGGGATGAATATGTTTGGTACAAGGATACTTTGTTAGCAGAAGTCGTAACTGATGAAAGGGTAAAAAGGGTGAAAGTCCATGCAAGACAGTCTGATGAAAGTTTAAAAAATTACAATAGTAATTGAGTGTAAAAAAATAAAAATAAAAGAAGTAAAAACAACAAAAGGTTTTAAAAGAAGTGGAAATAAGCAAAGAATTTACTACATGAATCAGTCTGGATAATTATAAAGCAGCCTAGTGCATACAGATGGGAAAGAACTGGTGTCTTCTTTTGCAGCACTACATTATGAGAACTAGGGCAAGATTCAGCAGTTTAGGACAGTTTAGATGAGAAGAGGTCCTAACACCTTTGGCATCGATCATACCCGTTTCTGCAGATGGATATCCATAATTTCTGGCCTTATTCCATACATCTTTTTTAACTTTTCTATTCTCTTTAATATAAACAGATCTAAAAACCTGAATTATTACCAACTACTTAAACAGTCTTCATACAGAACCTATCCTATTTATCAGTTTCTTTATGTTTGCGCTATTGTCTTTGTTCCTACTTGGTGATGCTGAGACAAAGCCAGGTTTCGCACCTTCGAGCCAGCAATAGCAAACTTCATGGAATCCTTGCTTCATAACTGGTTTCCCCAGTGTCTGAGCAATAACAATAAATAAGCACATATTTATTTTATTTATTTTACATTTGTTGACCAGGAGAGTCCGACTGGATACATGTCCATTTTCAGCGGAGGCCTGTGGAGAAAAGCTCCACAGATTAAGAACAAACAACTATGAGATTTCTACATAGGAAAGCAAGTATTCATAGGAAAACACGTGATTTAACAAGATTCCATACTTTTAAAGTTACAAAGTACAATATTCATTGGTAGTAGCAAGTTTTAACAAAATTCCATAGTTTAAGTTAGAGTAAAGTTGTACTTAAAATATACTGGTTTCCAGTAATAACATTGATTGAGAAAAATGTAAGTAAAAGGGGGTTGGGAATGGATGTTAGGGTTAGTTTTGTGAGATGTGGTTGGGTTTAAAGTTGGAATGTGTATAATTGCTGACTCTTGGTGTGGGTGTTCACAGGTGAAGCACTATAAGGAGGAGTCACAATTCTTCTTCAAGGGATAGAAGTGAAAAGGAACACGAGAGTGGGTCAGAGGGTGTGTATGATATGGGTCAACCTGGTGGGTAGCAAGGGCATAGCCATCCGAGTTTTAGGTGTTCTTTTAGTAGCTTTTTGAATGTAATCATTGAGTTGGCTGAGGTAATAGCAGAAGGTAATGAGTTCCAAACTTTACCGATGTAGTTAGGGAAGAGGGAGTCACCTGCTGTGTTACTGCTTTTGGTCACCTTGATTAGACTTTTATCACTAGAGTGAAGTTGTCTGGTATTAGTTATAGTTTAAGTAGATTAGATAGTGCTGGGGGGTTTCGGGTGGTACTAGTTTGTAGTTTAAGTAGATTAGATAGTGCTGTTTTTTTCAGGAAGTAGTAGGAGTTTCTGGGTGAAAGAAAGCTGATGGAATGAGAGGAGATTTGGGAATTCAAGCCAGTTAAGTTGATATAGTGAATGACAGTGGTGGGCATCAGTAGCGAATGTGGAAATTTGATTCTAGCAGATGTAAAGCTTGGCCATTTCAGTTTTGGGTAGGTTGGTGAAGATGGGAGCGGCGTAGAATTGTGTGGCGAGGAGGTGGGTTTGAGCTATGGTTATTCTAGCAGGTTGGGTTAGAAATTGTTTGTTTTTATAAAGATTGCCCATTTTTTCTGTGAATGTTTTTAATAGTTTGATTTCTATGTAGATCAAACTTGAGGTTATTGTCAATGGTCACTCCTAGCAGTTTCGTATGAGTGTCTGGAGAGATGGCAGTCTCATCTCTGGGCACTATATTGAATGCGCTGGGCATTGAGATGGATTTGTTTGGTTTAAATAGCAACAGTTTGGTCTTTTTGGGATTAAGTAATAGGTTTTTGTTAAGAAACCAGGTTTCTGTAATTTGGAAGGCTTTTTGGGTAATGGAGAGGAGTTTGTATGGGTCGCTGACTGAGCAGACTAATGTTGAGTCATCAGCATATTGTATAACATTTGCATCTTGGCATATGCTATGAAGATCATTAATGAAGATGGGGAATAGAAGGGGGTCCTAGAATGGACCCTTGTGGGACTCTTGTGGTAATAGGCAGCAGTGAGGATAGGTTGTTGTCCCATCAAACCGCTTGTTTTCTAGTTTTGGAACCAGGCTAGTGCGTGATCACTCAGGCCAAGTTTAGTAAGGGAGTGGAGGCGTTTGGGATGGTTGACCATATCGAAGGCTTTTGACAGGTCCAAGAATATGGCAGATGTTAGTTTACCCAAGTGCCTGTTTTGGTTGATGAGGTTTGTAAAGGAAAGAAGGGCTGTGATTGTACTGTGAGAGCAGGGCAGAATCCATGCTGGGTAGGAGAGAGAAGTTGGTTATTCAGTAGGTATGGCATAAGTTGGTAATGTATACATTTTTCAATAATTTTTACTAGTGGGGACAGGATGGCAATAGGGCAATAGTTGGTGAGGTCAGTGGATGTTCCACCTTTACGTAAAGGGATGATGTAGGAGGTTTTCCAGATTGGTGGATGGTGCTTTCTGATATAGATCTGTTAAGCAGAATAGAGATTGGGTAAGCCAGTTCATTAGCAGCCAACTGGAGATATTCTGCTGGGATGCCATCTGCTGCTAGGGTAATAGGTTTAAGTTTGGATAGTAATTGTTTGACATAATTGGTAGGGATGGGTTGAAACTGGAAAGTAGTTTGGGGACTGACTACAGGTTTGGGGATATTGGTAGTAGTAGTGGGGTGTTGTTGAACTAGTTTAGAGATAATTTCTATGAAGTATTTGTTGAATGACTCGGGTATGTCTATGATTTCACCTGTGGAGGTTGGCGATGGGGTGGAGGGTTTGCCGGGGTGAAGTTGTTTATTTATTCCTGCCCAGAATTTTTGGGGTTGTTTTGGTGCCTGTTTTGCAGATGTAGGAAGTAATTATTTTTATCCTGGAGAATAGTTTTTTAGTTTTGTTTCTAAGTTTTTGGAACTGTTCTCTAGTTGCTGTAGTTTTTGTGGCTCTCCAGTGATGCCAAGCTCTACTCCTTTGAGAATTCTTATTTTTAGTCTCTTTAGTGATCCGGGGGGCAGTATTCATTTTGTGTTTTGTGGTACGAGGTGGGGCATCCGTTCGATTCTCGGCTGGAGTGCGCGAAGTGCCTTCTGTGTGCAGTCTGCATGTCCTCCCCGCGGTTGGGTGGGCATACGAAAGACATGCATAAATGGGCATGCCTTCGTTGAAGGTTGGACGTCAAGCTGGCACCTTGGCGTTCATGAAAATCTACTGCCAATCATTAGCGGACTGGAGTTCCGCTGTGGCGACCCCTAACCGGGAAAAGCCGAAAGACGAAGAAGGTACGAGGTGGCACATGCACATCTAGGATTTTTAGAAAAGTGTTGATGAATTTGATTACAACTTCTTCTAGGGGTACTTCTTTTAGTATGTTCCAATTATGGTATTTTAGTTTGTGTTTGACTTTGTTTCGGTCAAAGTTATTTTGTTCCGGGTAGTTTGTATTAGTGGGCTAGAGTTGGCATGGATTTTGTATTTTAGTAAGAAGGTGGGTTGGTGGTCACCAAGGGTGTCCTGAAGGACTCCTGCTTGGTACGGAGTACTGGTTTTACTTATCAAGATCCAATCTAGGAGACTTTCCTTGATTTTAGCATTTCCTAGCCTAGTGCTAGATTGAATGACTTGGGAGAAGCTGTACAGATTAATATAGTTGGTGGGGTTAGTGGCTGAGCAAGTGTTCCAGTCAACATTAAAGTCACATAGGATGATGGTTTCCTGAGGAAGATTTTGATTAACCCAGTGCAGGAGGGATTCTAGGGAGGGAATATTGTTGCCTGGTGGTATATAGCCAGTGAGAACACTGATTGATTTTTTTGTCACTAAGTTTGAGTTTGGCTAGGAGAAGTTCAGAATTATTGAGGGAAGGGATTGGAAGATTAACAGTACACATTTGTAGGTTGTTTTTGTAAAGCAATGCTACCCCACCCCCCTTTTTTTGGATAGTCTATCTTTTCGTAATACATTGTACCCAGGTGGGAGGAAGTCTCTGTCTGGTGTTGTGGGTTTTAACCATGTTTCAGTTAAGGACAGTAAATCGGGGAAATAGGTAGATATCAAATCATGGAGTAGGTGCACTTTGTTATTTATGCATCTGATATTTATGCTAAGTAGTTGTTCTTGACCACAAGGGCAGAATATGTTTGACATAACATAATCCACCATATAGTTCCCATTTTATCTACTCAGTGGTACAGTTATATCAGAATGAGACCAGGCCAATAAAACAGAGGTAGCTTCATACTATTATACAATCACCACCTAACATCTGCTAAGCCAGACACCAGCATAACGTCACACATTTAAAATTATATTGACGGTACCCTCTTCCTAGGAAACCATAATCTACATCATCTGATATGCACCCACCCAAGCCCTACACATTATAAAGTAAAGTTAATGAACTAGGAAAACAGAACTAGTATCTGATTTCTTCCTTAATATTACTCAACTGGGCAACCAGTCTTCATGGTCAAAAACTATCACTGGGCCTAACACTAACAGAAATAAACCCTTAAAAAATTATCCCTTTTATAATATTAGCTCCAAAAAATAGGCAACCACTCACCAATTGCACCCACTGGTCTGCTGAATCCATGAGACATGTCCATTCAACTTTACTAGAAGATCTAAAAATCAAGCTGCAAAGCACATGCTCTAAGTTGACCTAGCAGCCACAGTATGGAGTAATATTCTTAACATTACAGAATTACTTTTAAACTTCTACTTATGAACTGTTTAAGGTTCAAGATAAATGCAGACTTCATTCCAGCTGCAAGGCATGCTCAGTAATGCTTAGTAATGTAATATAAAAACGTAATACTTCAGACTGGTGCAACACCAATGGTCAACATATAATCTCATAACAAAACAATAAAAAACAAATGTCGACATACAAATCTCACAATAAAAACAGTAAATAAAATAACAAACAAATTATAAACATCACTTCAAAACTGGGGAGGGGAACTTGTAAATTTTAAGACCAGAGAGTGGGAACTTTTCAGCTCCTCCAGATGTATCCAATATCTTGAAAAGAAATGCAACAGCCATAACATTTGCAAATACACACTACATGCATTAACACAAATACACACATATGTATCACCGTATGTAATTCTCTCTCTCTCTCTCTGCATATTACAATGTATTAATGTGAAGCTTTCTCCACTGACCTCTACTGAGCATAGGGGTCTATATTAATTCATTGAAGGTTCACTTCAGCAAACTTTTCTTCATCAAACCCTAACTATCGAATGTGCACTTCAGAAAACGTTCTCCTCAAAAAAAATATTTAAACAGGGAAAGTAAGCACTTGGCCAATACCGGAACAGATATCATAGAATGTAAAACCCAGCAAAGTGTGGGGCTGGGCCCCCATACCCCTCAAACTATATATACCAACTCAGAGATCAGACTACAGTGGAGAAAGGGCACATTTATGCTGCTAACCAACTGCTTCCTTTCCCTACATACATTTTTCTCGTATATGAATGTTCGCTGAAATGAACCTTCGATGAATTAATATAGACCTGAAAATGGTCATGCCCAGATGGACTAGCTAAATAAATACATATATGAGCATGCATATATCAATAAACACACACACAAGTATGTATATGTATGAAAGTATGTACAGGAGTGCCATATTCAGATGGTCGACACAGCTGATCAGAAATCAGCCAATTCAACATTGCCGGCTTTGTTTCTGGCGAGGTTAGGATCAGAGAACTGGCCCTTTCCCCACTGTCTAGCAATCTCAGAGTTGGTATATTCAATCAGAGGATGTGGGGAGGGGTACAGCTCCCAATGTGGGGGGGGGGGGGTTGCAGAAAGCTTGCTCCCCTGCAAAAAAAAAAAAATGAAATTTATGTACTTTCTGTAACAATAGATCCATGTTGTCTGACTCAGTCCTTTGTCAAAGGATGGAGTTACCGGATCCGACCTCGGTCACTCTCAGATTTTGGCTCCAAGACTTAAGCTCCTCCCATTACCCATAATTCCCTGTAGATAGCAAATTATCTCAGATCAAGTTTGTCCACACCCTACAATAAAGTAGATAACACTATTGTCACAAGAAAATATATTACAAATAAACAATAATTCTTGTCACAGGACTTGAAGAGTGTATGACCAAGCCATGAAACAATCAGTGCAGTCACTCCAGAGACAAAGGAATAACTTTTGTATCCGATGTTCTCTGTCCGTTCCTCAACAGATGGAACAGAGTCTCCAGCTACTATAAATCTTGGGAAGTTTCATAAAAGGAAATTTTGGAGAACAGCTGAACCAAAGGAAGCCTTAGGCCTAGACTTTAAATTCAGTTTGTAGTAAGATATGAAGGTATGGATATTCAACCAAGTGGCTACAGCACAAATGTCATTAACTGGTGCTTTAGAGAAAAAGGCAGCGGAGGTAGCAACTGACCTAGTAGAATGAGTCTTGGGAGAGCCAGGCAAGGGCAATCCCTTCCCCTAGTAGACATGGGAAATACATTCAGATAGCCAGTGAAAAAGAAAGACTTACCTTGTTTGTTTCCTTTACATAACTTTGCTGTGGAAAAGGAAACAAAACAACAAGTCAGTCTTCCCGACATTCTCAGTATCATGCAAATATAACCTAAGCTTACAATGTACTTCCAGAAGGAAGTCACAGTGTGGAAAGAAAACAGGGAGGCTGACAGACTGGTTGATTGATAATTCAGAAGTCACCTTAGGGAGAAAGTATATGCTTATTCTCAACGTGACTCTGTCCTTGTGAAAAACAAGTAAGGAACTTTACAGGAAACAGCATGCAGCTTTGATGCTCTTCGTGTAGAAGTAACTGCTACCAAAACAGAGTTTTCCAGGAAAGGTATTTCAAATCAGCTGCAGCTGTAGGTTCAAAAGGGGGTCTCATCAAGGCCTGCAGCAAGATGGTGATTTTTTTCAAGGGGGGGGGGTCACAGAAGAAAGGTACCCCTAAAGAAGACCTTAGACAATGTCAGTGAAGCAATAGGTGATTGATTTTTCCCAAGGTGAAAACTGGAAATTGTTACCAACTGAACCTTGACAGTACAGTAACAAGAACAACTATAAAAAAGAGAAGCCAGGAATTCTAAAATAGCCAAATGTGGAGCAGAAAAGGGTTCCAAATTCCTACTATATGGCCAAATCGAAAACCTTTTACATTTACTTTTGTAAATCTTCCTGATTGAAGGCTTCTGTGAGGAAGTCAGAATGTGTACAACTTTGGATGAAAGCCTGGACTGTCTAACCATCATCAGAATTGGAGAAACCATACAGTCAACTTGAGAGCTTCTAAGTAAGGGTATTACTTTCCACAGGGGTGAGAAAAAAGATCTGGAGCAGGGTCCAGCACCCACGAAGGTGAATCAGACGAGACCAAAATAAAGGAAAACCACACCTGTCGAGGTCAGAACAGAGCAATGTTGATCACTGTAGCTTTGTTCAGCATTGCTTTCTGAAGAAACCTTGGAATGAGAGGTACAGGTGGACAGACATAAAGGAGACTGGGAGGGTCAAATGTCAGTCAGAGCATCCCTTGAGGACACTCCCTGTAGGGAGATTAGAGCAAAGTACCTGCTGCATTTGGTGTTGGTGAGGAAAACAAAGAGGTTGCAGCACAGTCGGCCCCAGAAACTGAAAATCTAATCTGCCTCAGTAGTATTGAGGGACCACTCATGAGGAAGAAGGATAAAACTGTTTATTAGAACACTGGACTTCCCCAGTCTGTGCATTGTCATCAGAAAGTGGTGAGAAGACATTGCCCAATGCCAAACCCAGATGGCCTCTCGACACAATAGGTAAGAGCGTTCCCTTTGTTTGTTGATGTACCAGACTACTGACATATTGTCTCCATCTGGATGGAGATTACACCCTTGGGAGTGCAGTCCTGAAAGGCCTGAAACACTAGGAGGACTGCCCTCATTTCCAGGATATCGATGTGAAGACTGGTCTCTAAAGGGGACCATGTGCCTTAAATGGTCTTCAACAAAAAAATGCCATCCCCACCCCAGTTGAGAAACATCAGCGGTCAATGTGGCCTGGGGAGAGGGAAGAACAAAAGATAAACCCTGAGATACAACAGGAGATTCTGGCCACCACTGAATATGAGTTTTGCAATTTTTTGTGAAGAGAACTGGAAAATTCATGGGTTGACGTCTCACTGACCACTGAACTGCCAGGGTCCACTGGAGCACTGTTATATGAAATCTGGATAGGGAAACCAAGGTAATGGCAGTTGCCATCAAGCCAAGAATATGCAAACTCAACCTTGTTGCAGGCTTCTGGTGGGAGAGTACTGCTATTGTCTACTTCTAAAGTGCAAGAATCATGGATTATTTGAAACTTTGTTTCCAGATGGGTTCCAATGAATTCTATGGCTTGAAACAGCTGAAGCTTAGACTTGGCTGTGTTGACAATTATCCCTTGTTGTGAGCAAGCAAGGCATCCATGGCTTGAAGAAGGAGATTCCTGGTTGGGGGTTATCAGCCACTTGTCCAGGTATGGGAAAACTCAGAACCCCAGTAGCCTGAAATGACATGCAGCCACTACCTTGCACTTGGCGCACACCCACGGTGCAGTACTGAGACCAAAGGGTAGGGATCTGAACTAGAAATGTCTGGCTCCCAGCCAGAAGTGGAGAAACATCCTGGAGCATCTGTCCCTCTTTATTTGGTGGTATGCATCCTGGAGGTCTATCCAATACATCCAACTGTCCATCCTCAACAAACGCAAGATGGACTATACAGTGACAATCTGGAATTTCATCTGTTTCATGTATTGCTTCAAGTGACTAGTCCAAAATAGGCCTGAGGTCCCCATTCTTCTTTATCACCAAAAAAAAACCTGGGGTACACTCCAGATCCTTGCTGGTCTGGTAAAACCACCTGGATGACTCGCTTGTCTAGTACCTTTCTTACTTCTAGTGCTACTGTCTTCCATTGAGTGGGTGGTACCTTAAGAAGATTTCTTGAGTATTATGGATTTGGAAAGAAAGAGAATCATGTAACCTCTGGTTATAATCCTTTGCACTCAAACATCTTGGGTGACAGATGTCCAGGTCACGGGGTACAGGGATAAGCAACCCCCCCACTGCCTCTACAGTTTGGCAGTCAAGCAATGTTCAGGGGTACTGGAAAGGCTTAATGGAGAAAGGACCCTAAAAGCCTTGGTTCTGTCATTCACTTCTACCGCAGGGGAGACATCCACTACAATTGTTCTCCCTCTGCCTCGGGAGGGGCCTGTTGCCAGAAGAATTCAGTGCAAAACCTTGGGATTTGCAGAACCCTAACTTCTTCCCTCCCTCCTGGTTTCTGGAGATGGTCCTTGGAAAACAAGGTTTTGCCATCCTGCTTGCTTTTGGACACCATCTTTTTAACTTTATGTCCAAAAATGTTGGCACCATCATAGAGAGTATTAATAAAAGATGTTTTAAAGTGTTCTGCAAAGTAAGACAGATGTGTGCCATCTGACAGCTATACTGCTGCCTGCTGCTCTCGATGTGCCATCAGCCATGTTTGAAATAAGGCTCACGGACACGTCTGACAAGGACTGACAGGTAGCCAAACTGGGTGTTAACAGTTTTCTTCTACACAGACAAGGCTCCAGAGAGGGATTCGGATAGCTCCCAAGTCAAATCCCTCTGAAAGCATAAGTGAGCCAAATAATTCAGCTTCCTGAGAGCTAAGGTTGCTGATGCTTATACCCACTTCCTAAACCTGTCCAACCCCCAAGGCTCCTTATTAGGGGGATGGACAGTGGAGCTCCCCTCAGAAACTCCTAGGTGGTCACTGCCACCACCATGGAATCCACTGTGGGACTTTTGCTCCAAAAAGGATGGTCTTTAACAAAGTCAAACCTATAATGCTTTTTTTTTTTTTAACATACTTCCAACTTCAGACCCCTACCTCATTATGGATGTCCAGAACGTTTTTGGGTCTGGCTTCTTTAACTAAGTGACGTACCAGCTAATAATAGGCAGTATTAGAAAGGGCAAGAAAATGACACAAACTGTTAGTCTGGCATGTCCTGCAGTGGATAAATGAATCCTTATTTTCTACTACTTATTCTTATTTTCCTATTTATGTTTGTATTTTCGTAAGTGAGAGACTTACGTTATTGAAGTGGATGGTGTGAAACACCAAAATGGGAGACAAGACATTCACTGTCAGTGCTGATTTATACCAAACTACACTGGAAATATTACTATTTTTGTTAGTAATTATAAAAGTAAACAATATTTTGATATGTATTTAATACCTCAAAAAAACAAGTGACAAACTGTTGAATGACATTACATGAAACTTTATATGCTGAAGAAAACTGTTTTTGATATTTGCACTGTTAAGTTCCACATCTTGACAAATATCCAGTATTATTTGCTTTGCTAATTATTTGTTTTGCTAATTATATAATTAAGCATATGTTTTCATACTTCAGTAAATATCTCAATAAACGTGCACTTAGTGAGGAATTTCTTGTCATTTGAAAGCTTAAATCTGGTTACCAAAAATGTTCTAACAATACATACCTAGGTTGTACAGGTTTTAAGATATTAAAATTTGTAAAAGTTTAGAAAAATATAATTTGAGGCTTGTGTTCATTATAACATATTACAGTATTTATGGAAAAGACTATGAATGCACTATTATCACTGTAAAGAATATTTCCTACTGATAAACATTGCTATTTGTATAGTTCTGAAAACGTATTGTTCATAAAATATTTATATTTGTTTATCTTATGCTCTTTAAGTCTATTTTTCAAAAAATGCACTGGAATGCAATATGTGCGTAGGCTGCGAGATATGTGACATTCCACAGTACATAGGTGTTATGAGTTAGGGGACACCACTATCTTGCCCAGCTTCCAGGGGGATGGGTTCGACTACATCCAGTTCCTTCTGTGCCCACTTAGAGAGCAAATCAACCAATTTGTCCACTGGCGGTACCAGCCAAGAGGTAGATGGGTCAGCCCCAAAAGCCTCAAGGAATACCAATTCCTCCATGGAAAGTGCTTTGGTGGACCATCCCCTTTCTGCCTGAGAAGTTCCTGAATCTCACCAAAGAAAATGTCCTCACAGGGGGATCTCAGGGAATCTTCCCATTTATCGATATCAGTATTGTTTGTTAACGACTCCTGCAAGGAATCAATGTGCCTCCTTTTGCATGAATGTTTCAAGTAAACTCTCTCCAGTGGGATGGTCTGGGGAGGATTCTGAAGCGAAGGAGAGTCCACAATGTGGACTGTCTAGAAACAGTGAGGGGCTAGCTGTCCCAACATGACATAATATCGAGGACAAGGATCCTAAAACATCTGCTGAAGGAAAGGGGAATCTGGGCAGGGAAGGGAAGTCTGCTATCTAGAATGAGAAAGCACTTTCTCAGAGACCTCAAAAACTGACGCAAAACTAGGCCCAAGATGATCAAGGTAGGATTGAATGAGTCCAACATAGGCTGGCCCTGAAGACCCACTGGACTCAGCTCAAACGCCAATGCTGGTGCTGATCTATCCAGTGCTGAAGCTCCGAGGGGAAGTGACAGCTCCAATAACTTTAGAGTCAAGCCCAAGCCCATGACACCAACACCTTGGCTTCAAGATCTGTCGAGGTCCAAAGCACTTACAATCAATTGGATCAGAGAGACAGACGGATGCTACTAATGGCAGAAGGACTGTAACCTGAAAGGCATAACAACGTGGCAAGACTGTTACACTAAGGATTGTGCAAACATTATGGTACTGAAGTAGCTGAAAAACACTGGAAACATGAGCAACAAAGCATCATAGAAAATGATGAAGTATACATTACATGGGATCACCTAATACCAACAGTTCAAAAGATAGATGTTAGAAAACTGGATATAGTGGTCCATGAAAAGAAGACAAAAGTAGCACTGATCATTGAAATCGCCACACCCAGTGACAACAGTGACTTGTGCACAGGGAGACACAAAGTCATAAAATATCAGGATCTGCAGGCAGAAATGACAGTAGTAATAGGGAAGAAAGATACCCAGACAGTTCCAATAGTAGTAGGAGCAATGAGTTTTATCAAAAAAAATCTACAGTCATATTTAGGTATGTTACCAATACATGCAACTCCGTACGAATTGCACGAGTCATTACTGGGCACATTGCAGGTGCTGTGAAGAGCACTTCTGGCTGACAAAGATTGAAACAATACTAATTTCATGAACTTTAATTGTACTTTGACTTAGGAATGGGGTCCATTCCCGTCATGGTATTAGAAACCCAAAAGACTTGGAGAAATAAACAAAAATGGATGCGTAGCGTAGATTCAGATCTGCTGAATCTAGTTCTGTTTGTATAACTTGAGCACTAAACCAGGCCATCTTTTGTTGGAGAGGGTTCCCCTGCACCCTAGTGGCAACAGTGTGCATTTAGAACTTATCTGATTGAAGGTTCCTGGAACAGGACTTAGTTTTGAGCTTTTTTATTGGTTAATTTGTTTAAATCAGTTTGCTCTCATAAGCCAATAAAGCCATCTCCTGTTCTCTGCAAAACTTAAGTAGAAACTTTCACTGTATATTGCACTTTTGAACTACATTTTTACCTTATCACTGCTTATTTGAACTGTTTTTTTTTTTTCTGAAATTGTTGCAGTTTATTTGCTGTAGAATAGACTAGATTCAGACCTGCTGAATCTATTTTTGTTTGTACAACTTGAGCACTAAACCAGGCCATCTTTGTTGGAGAAGGTTCCCCTGCACCCTAGTGGCAGCAGTGTGCAGTTAGAACTCATCTGATTGAAAATTGCTGGAACGGGCATAAGTTTTGAGCTTTTTTATTGGTTAATTTGTTTAAATTAGTTTGCTCTCATTTGCTACACAAGCACCACGTTTATGCAGGCTTGTGCATATTTGTGCATCGTGAACTGCCACATAGCGGTGGGTAGCGTTATTGGTTATAGACGCAAACACTTTTCCCTTAGTACTTTGCTGGTGCTCTATCAATGAGTTCTCGTGACTGTCCCTCACTCACAGGTGATATAGTCAGCAAAGCGCCTGAGGTACCAACACAGATCCTACCCACTAGCTCTTTTGTATTTTTTTGTCCACATTTCTTCTGTCTTTTTTACCTGGTCTTTCCTGTCCTCTCCCTGACTTCTGGCCACATCATCTTACCCAGCATTATGGACAGACAATTTTCCACAGTTTCTCCAGCCAGCCTGGTCGACATGGGCATCCTGAGGCAATGTAGCAATTGCCTCATGTACATGGACAACCTACTTCTTCCAGTCCACACAAATTTGTTATGTGAGAGATGCATCTATATAAATAACCTAGAATCCAGGCTTTCTTGCTAATCAGTCAGTTCATCTGATGCTAAGCAGGTTGTCAGCATGCACATCTCACCTCCTGCACTTACCAAACCAACAACACATAAACCTGCAGATGCGGAGGTCCTTACAAGAAGCTTACCTAAACATCAAAGACCTCCCAAACACAAACACAAGCATGCTTCACATAATACATCCTCTGCAGAACATAGTACACATAATATATCACACACCAGTGTCTCACCCATCAAGCCCCTAAGGCATAACACAAAAACAAACATCTTAGTCATAGCTGACACAATGGTCAAACACACAAAAGTCCCTTTCACCAAGCTGGATAAGAAAAAGGTCATGGTCAGTTGTCTGTCACGTGTCCGGATCGGTCACATTACACATGCACTCAAGTCTTTGTTACAGTCCATGTTGGTGTGAACGACTTGAGACATACCTCGCTGGATTATATGAAGACAGACATGACTGAGCTCTCTGACTATGTGTCTCAGGCAGGCATGCCCCTAACCTTAAGCAGCATTTTACCTTTGCCTAGGATGATACTGCAGTACAACGAAAACATAACTGACTTCAACAATTGGCTTAGTTTCTGGTGTCTTTCAAAGGGGATCCAGTATCTGTCAGCCTTGGATGACATGGTCGGCAGACCTCCATGTTTTGTCAGCGATGGTCTTCAGCTGCCACCCCTGGGATTTCGGTTACTGCTATGGCTCTTGCCATCCACATAGTGCCTATTTTAGACAATGTCACAAGAACAAAATTCCCAATGTAAAAATACCCTGTAAAAACAACCTCAGGGTTATGCTGCTAAATGCTAGCAGTCTAAATCAGACACTGCACTCACTGGAAGCAGTCCTCAACCTCAAACCTCAAATGCTGACATTCGTGAAGTCACTGAGACCTGGTTTAAGGTTGTGCAGAGCACCCCAGCTATACCATGTTATACTTCCTTCCACACGTGCAGACCACAAACTGAAGGTGTGAGAACTAAAGGGTATGGTGTATCAGCATTCATTAAAGATAAATATACCTCTAGACTGGTTAAACAGCATGACTCCCTTTAATTACTTCAGGTGCAACTGACTGCAGGTAAGACCCCTCTTTAAGTCATTGCCAGCTACAGAACCCCCTCCATGAATCAGGACATCCACTCAGCCTACTTGGATCTGATTGAGTCACTCAAGATATAACCAAACACCCTGGTTTTGGGTGACTTTAATTACTAGTCCATAGACTGGGTAAATTATATGTGTTCTAACTCACTTGCTCAAAGATTCCTGGACTTCGTTAACTCCAATGCCCTGGACTTCATTAACTCCAGTGCCCTGAACCAGCTGGTTGACACATCCACAAGGGGCTCAAACATCCTGGACCTGGTGCTCACCAACATGGGGGACTGCTGCACCACCCCCAGTGTGTGGCTATCCCCAGTAAGATCTGACCACAAACCAGTGTCTCAAGAAATAACTATAACACAAGACCCCCCCCCCAGCAAAAACTACACTGAAAAAAGTCTTCAAGGTCTCAAAGGCCAATTACAACCTCTTAAGTGACACCATAAACAGTTTTACAGCCCCTCCTCCCACTGACAGTACAGACACCTATGCTGAGTTATACACCAATGTTTTATACAAGCACCTGTACAACTGTATTGACTCTGCCATACCTAATAAAACCAAAAGCAAGATCTTCAAGGAAAAACAAACCTGCCTGGTGGAGAACTGACACTAATAGGCTATACAACAGGAGAAAAAACTGCTGCCTAAGAGTAGGGAAGAACGGTCTCCAAACTGGAAACTCTCCATCCTCGCTTAAACAAGCGAATAAGACTCCTAGTGAAGTCCTCCAAAGCGAACTACAAATTCAAATTAATTTCCCTAACTAAGGATAACCAAAGGGAGTTCTTTAGTTACATCCGTAACCTCAAAGGTAAGGCCCAGATATGCACTGAACTCATAGTTAATGGTACTACACATGCAAAACCTATGGATATAGCAAACCTCCTGGCTGACAGGTTCAGTGAAAACTTCACTCCCCTGTCCCTGCCACATATACCCCAAAACATCCTTAACACCTCTCCCCCACCTAGTATCTCTGAGCAGCAGGTCTTAAATGCCTTCCCAAGGCCAAAAAACATAGCCACTATGGGACCAGATAACATCCTGGGTTGTGTTCCACATGGGTTAAAAATCATTATTGGGCATGTTTTTCAATCACAGCCTAAGCACCGGCTTCATCCCAGCAGAATGGAAAATAGCTACTGCCATCCCTTTGCACAAAGGGAATGCAACCACAGACCCCAGGAACTACAGACCCATTAGCCTGACCAGCCTTATCTGCAAGGCCATGGAATGAACCATCATAGACCTTAGCAACAAAGATACAGGAAATCTCCAAATGCTCGACCCCACCCAGTTTGACTTTGTCAAGGGGAGATCATGCCTGTTAAACATGGTGGACTTCTTTGAGACGGTCACCAAAGCCCTAGATGAGAGCAAATCTGTGCATACTATCTAGACTTAGCCAAGGCCTTTGACTTAATCCCCCCACTCGGGCATCACTGATAAACTCCCCCAGCTGGATATCAACCCATATACTGTCAGATGGATTGCAAACTGGCTCACTGACAGAACTTGTATGGTCAAAATAGGCAACTCCACCTCCTCCAGCAGACCCGTAACCAGCAGTATTCCACAGGGATTAGTTCTGGGACCCTTACTTACTGTTCGGAATCTACTTCTCCAAAATACAGACTAAAACTAAAGGACTGTGGCTGACAAGTTTGATGATGACTTCAAACTGGGAACAATCATTCAACATCCTGCAAGAAGGTCTTACGCACAGTAATGACTGGTGCCAAAGTCATGGTCTTAAACTTAATGCAAAAAAATTCATTATCACCCCCTTCGTCAAATGACGATATTCCTGCAAACTACCACATCAATAGCAATGCCCTAAGTAAACAGTCAGTGGTGAGAATTCTGGGCACACGGGTTGACAGCAACCTTAACTTTGATTACCATGTCTCCACAGTGGTACGAAAGGCAATTTTATACTACACATCTCGTAAAAAGGGCATCGCCTCCAAAAAAGAAAAGGTTATAACCCACCTGTCTTCTTTCCTCATCAGGCCAATAATAGAGTACAACACTCACTTTGGTATGTTCCTTTCCAAACACCTGCAGCATTTGGAGAGACCACAAAGGTTTCTTACAAAGAAAATTCAGGGTCTTCAAGATCTGTCTTATGCGGACAGACTGAAATCATTGTCACTTTACTCTGCCATACATACTGCTCAGAGGTGACCTGTACCTTGCATCTAGAGCAATCTCTGACCCAGTTTTAATGGAAATGCTGCACATTCATAAGTCAAATGGCACAAGAATCACTCGTACAAAGGACCTTAACCTGGTATGTAATATCAACAGAACTTGCTGGACAGACAGATTTGTGTCACAGACACTGCTCCACATTTGGAACAAGATTCCTATTTATGTTAAACAAAGCCACCCGTTGGCCCTATTTAAGCGTAATTTGGATGAGTAACCAGAAATTCACCCTGAGGGTTCCATCTATGTCCATCTTGGACAGGGGCAATAGGTGCTGATTTTAGTGTCTGCTGGAACCAGACACCCTTGGGAACACAAGCTGAACTTGGCTAGACTTGTAAGGGCCCTGGGGCCGTTAGCCTAGTAACCTCCTATGATCCTACACACACACACACACACACACACACACACACACACACACACATATATACAGTGGATACAAAACACACCCCTGTTAAAATGCCAGGTTTTTGTGATATAAAAAAATGAGATCACAATAAATCATTTCAAAACTTTTCCCACCTTTAATGTGACCTATAACCTGTACAATTCAATTGAAAAACAAATCTGTTAGGGGAAAAAATATAAAAAATAAATAACGTACAATATGCTGGTTGCATAAGTGTGCACACCCTTAAACTAATACTTTGTGGTGTGTGCACACCCTTAAACTAATACTTTGCTGAAGCACCTTTTGATTTAATTACAACATTCAGTCTTCTTGGGTACGCGCCTGCCATCAATTAAAGAGATTCTGATTAACCCCAAATAAAGTTCAGCTGTCCTAGTAGGATCTTCCTGATATTTACTCAGTTGCCCACTACAGCAAAAGCCATGGTTCTCAGAGAGCTTACAAAACATCAAAGGGATCTCATTGCTGAAAGGCATCAGTCAGGAAAAGGGTACAAAAGAATTTCCACAGCATTGGATATACCATGGAAAGTACAGTTTTGTACCTACCATAAATGTAGATGTTCGAGTGTTCACACTGCTGCAGTCATTACACTTGGGTTATCCTGCCATCAGGCGGTCCCGCAGTCGGCCAGAGTTCCAAAGTCTTGGTCCGGCGTCGGTTGCTGTTGCTTCTTCCCTGACGTCAGTGAGCCAGGGGTATATAAGATGCACCCGACGCCATTTTCTTCAGTTTTTCTTGCCCCAGATGTCAGGTGCCCCCAAGTATTTAGGCAATACATATTGCTAATAAAACATATATATAAAATAAAAACAATACCTTCAGTTACAAGCAAATACACCACAAAGGTTGTATAGGATAGAAAGGTATAGATAAGTCCAGCTAGGACAGAGGGGATGGAGGGAGGGTAACCTGGACTGCAGAAGTGTGAACACTCGAACATCTACATTTATGGTAGGTACAAAACTGTACTATGTTCATCGTGTTACACTGCTGCAGTCATTACACTTTGGTAGAATCCCAAAGCTGAGGTTGGGTGGCTGGTCTATAAAAAGAGTTAGGATTGGCTATGAGGCCCTGCAGAACTGCAGTGACAAATCCTGCTCTGGATTTAGAGTAAAGAGGCAAGTGGTAATGCTTGGTAAAGGTGTGCACTGAACTCCAAGTTGCAGCCTCCAAAATTTCCTTGGTTGGTACTCCTCTGAGAAAGGCTGTTGAAGTGGCTGTTGCTCTGGTAGAATGTGGCCTAATGTTATTAGGGACAGATTTCCCATGCTGTGTGTAGCAGTAACGAATACAGTGTCCTATCCATTTGGGGATAGTCTGCTTTAAGATAGTCTTGCCCTGTGATCCAGCAGCATATGCTACAAACAATTGCTCAGTTTTCCTGAAAGCTTTTGTTTTGTCCAAGTAGAAGCGTAGCTGCATGTGTATATCCAAAGAGTGCAGAAGTTTCTCCCCTTTATTCTGGGGATTTGGATAAAAAGTTGGCAAATGGATGGTTTGGTTAAGAGCCACACTAGATACCCCCTTTGGCATAAAGGTAGGGTTTGTCCTTAAAGAAACCCTGTCCTGATGAAAAATTATAAAAGGTTCCACTGCCATTAATGCCTGTAGCTCTGAGACTCTTCGTGCTGAAGTTACTGCCAGGAGCAGAGCCGTTTTCCATGATAAAAATTTTAGATCGGCTGTATTGGCTGGCTCAAAAGGTGGCAGGGTCAGTTTTTCCAAAACAAAATTGAGGTCCCAAGTTGGTGTTGGTGCTCTCCGGGGCGGTCTTATGTTTTTAGCCCCTCTGAGGTACTGCTTTAGCAAGGGATGAGAGAATAAAGGAGGATCTGTGTTGTAATGTGCTGAAATGGCAGAGGCATGGATCTTAATTGATGAGAAGGACAGGCATTTGTCCAGCATCTCAGTTAAGTATTGTAAAATCTGAGGAATGTTTGGGACAAGAGGATCAAGGTTTTGAGCCTGGTTCCAGGCGCAGAATCTCTTCCATTTTTCTGAGTAAGATTTCCTGGTGCTAGACCTCCTGGCCTCCAAAATGACATCCATAACAGCTTTAGAGAGAGGTGTTGCCTGTTTGACTAATGAATCTGCCATACAGCCAGGTTTAGGGTTTTGAGCTGACCGTGCAGGATCTGATTGTTTTGTTGAGTCAGAAGGTGTAAAATTTGAGGCAAAATCCATGGTGGGCCTTGAGCTAAGTTCTTTAAGATTGGGTACCAGTGCTGTCGTGGCCAGTCTGGAGCAATCAGGATCATCTGTGGTTTTTCTTGTCTGGCTTTTAGGAGTACCTTTTGAAAGGAGAGGCAGTGGTGAGAAGGCATAAACTTTTAGGATTTTCCAGCTGAACGAGAGAGCATCCACTTTCCATGCTTATGTGTGATAAGTCCTTGTGCAGAATTTTTGTAGTTGGCAATTCAGTGGGGAGGCAAAAAGATCTATGTCTGGGCATCCCCATTTTTGCGTTACCATGCTGAAGATTTGTGGATTCAGTTTCCATTCGTGAGGGTCCATGATATTTCTGCTTAGATCGTCTGCCAGAGTATTTTTCTGTCCTGGCAGGAATTGTGCTTGCAGATGAACTTGATAGGTTAGAGTTGTGTTCCACAAGGTCATGGCTTGCCTGCATAGGTGAGAAGAATGAGTGCCCCCTTGCTTGTTTATGTACCACATTACTGTGGTGTTGTCTGTCTTTAGTAATAATTGTCCTGGATGCAGAAGGTCCTGGAAAGCTGTTAGGGCATTTTGAACAGCCAACATCTCTTTTTGATTGATGTGAAGATGCATTTGGTCTGTGGTCCACTTGCCCTGAATACATTTTCCTGCCATGTGTGCTCCCCAGGCGTAGTCCGAAGCATCTGTTGTTAGTGTCTGCCTGGCTGTGGGTAGAGTGAAAGGCTGACCCTTGTTGAGGTGACATGCCTGTGCCCACCATTGAAACTCCTGTTATAGACAGGGAATTATTGGTATTACTGCTTCTAAACTGTGAGAGTGCTGAGTCCAAACATTTTTTAGGTACCATTGTAATTTCCTCATATGCAGTCTGGCATATGGAATTAGTAGTATGCAGGATGCCATGAATCCCAGGGCCTGCAGAATTTTTCTTGCAGGGAGATGGGACCTTTTTGCCAGTAGTTGAAAATATTGAGTCAGTTGTCCTTGTTTGTCTGGCGTGAGATAAGCCATCAATCTGGGCCGTTGTATTTAAGCTGGCACCCAGGAATATTATCTGTTGTGAGGGCACTAGTTTTGACATCTTTTCGTTTACTGTGTACCCTAAAGAAATTAGCAACCTTTTTACAAACGCCAGATGCTTTAGAAGAATGTCCTTTGTCTCTGCTTAAATGAGGCAGTCGTCCAGGTATGGATATATTTGAATTCCTTTTTGTGTGCAAAATGCAATTACTGGTGCCAGGCACTTTGTAAAGACCCTAGGCGCAGTAGATAAGCCAAGGGGCAGTGCAGAGAATTGGTAGTGCATTGTACCAACTTTGAATCTGAGGTATCTTCTGCAATTTTGTCTGATAGGGACATGCAGGTATGCCTCTGAGGTCCAGAGTAGCAAGCCAAGCCTTCTTGCCCAGCATGGGAAGAAGCTGCTGTAGTGTCAACATTTTGAATTTCGGAACATCCAGGTAAGTATTTAGAGTTGAAAGGTCTAGTATGGGTCTCCAGGCTTCGTCCTTTCTGGGGACCAGGAAGAGTCTTGAGTAAAATCCTTATCCTTGTTCCTGCTGTGGTACTTTTTGAATAGCTCTCATGTCCATGAGGGCTGATATTTGTTTTTGAGCCTCTGCCCATTGATTTTGTGGCAGGTTTGGCATTCCTTTTAGCCTTGGTAAAGTGTGAAAGTGGAACCTGTAACCTTGAGACACAATATTCAGAACCCATTTGTCTTGGGTGATTGTTTGCCAATTTTGATAAAAAAGTGCTAGTTTTCCCCCTAAGGGTGCTGCCAAAAGGGAAGTGCTTGGCGTACGAAGGGGGAAGTCATTGGGACTGTTTCCTGTATGGTTGAGATTTGTCCTCACCTTCTTTTGGGGTTGAGGTACCCCACTGTCGTTGTCTGTTAGAGCCTTGGGATTGAGATCTGCCTCTTGGGTGTCTGTGTCTGCCTCTCTGTGGCCTGTCTGACACTGGAAAGGACCAATTCTTTGTAGGCCAATTTCTGCTAAATCGAGGTGGCTGTACCTGTAAGAAATCTTTGACTGTCTGCATAGGTTTAGCTTTATCCTCCATTTTCTTTAACACTTCTGCCTTAACACCAAACAATGCATCATGCTGTAAAGGAGCATCCAATAATTTTGCCTTAACATGATCAGGTAAACTCTGTTCTTTTAAACAAGCATGTCTTCAAATCACAGAACCTGTAACTGCGGCTCTACAAGAGGCTTCTAAAGAATCAAAACCACATTGCAGAGTATGTTTTCCCACCTGTTCAACTGCATGCAATAAACCCTGCATTTCTTTATAGTCAGGAGCTTCTGAGCTTGTAAGCATTTTCTGTTTTAACTGAGCCATTAAATATTGTTGGTACTTAAGCATGTGAAACTGGCAATTTAAAGCCCTTACTGCTAAAGTTGCAGAAGTGTAAACTTTCTTCCCCCATCTATCCAATGCTCTAGAATCTCTGTCAGAGGGGACTGGATTTTTTGCAATGGAAGCCTTAACCCCTTTGGGACCCTGGGAAATGGTTTCTGGATCAGCAGAAGGGTTTTTATAAAGAAACTTGTGAGAGTCAGGGACTCTATAGTACCTATCTGGTTTGGCTGGAGCAGGGGGCAAAGAATCAGGAGATAAGCTGGATTCAGAGAACTCATCATCCACAATATCTAACACAGGCGGAATAGCAAGGGGCCTGTGCTGAGGCAATAAAAGGAAGTCCCTGAGCCTTTTCTTGGATTCTGAATAATCCTGACTTTCCTAATGGAAATTAATCCTGACTTTCCTAATGGAAATACTCCCTCATGGTATGCAAAGTTTCCCCAAAAGAGTAATCCTCAGGAGGAGAGGCTGAAGGGATAGATTCTTCAGCATCAGAGTCCTCATAGGGGGGGTAGAGAGTATCCCTGGTCTGAAGAGGAATCAGAGGAAATGGAAACCTGATCAGAGGAATCATAGTCTGTATCCTGCCTAGGCCTTTTCTCATGAGGGGGATGGGAACCCCTGATCAGAGTAATGAGGTCTTCGGCCATTTTGAGCATCTCTTTCTTAGGCATGGAGGACTGTCCAGGAGAATGCTGTACTTGCTTCTTTGTCTTTAATGGTGTTTTTGTCTTGGCTGTTGCTTTAATGGTAAGCTGTGAAGGTCTGAAAACACCCTCAGAAGCCGATGCCTGCTCAGCGGCTCCAGACCCATCTGAGGGATTAGTTTCCATAGGCCCAATACCTTGAGTTTCCAGAGGCCTAGCTGTCTCCACGTGGGAGTCGGAGGCGGCCTGTGGCTCTGAGGCAGCGGGTGTCAGGGGCTGCAAAAGCGCCTCACTGAGAACCGGCGACTGGCCTAGAAGAGGCTTCGTCGTCGGTTTTGGACCTCGGATGCCTGTCTATATCCTTGTCCTTGTGTTTTTTTTATGAATTGCGGTCGTCGGTTGTTCCGACGGCATTGTATAATTGAACCTTCGGCCAAAGTAGTGCAAAGCAAAATCAAAATGTCATTTTATAGTGCGTTTGTTAAATCTGGCACAAAACCGACAACTAGTGAAGTCGTGATCAGGGCCTAGGCATGGAATACATTAAGAGTGGAAGTCCTTATGAGGTATTTGCTTCCCACAAGAAATGTAATTATTAACTTTTTGTGACATTGGTCTGAGGCAAGAAAAAAGTTTCCCCAATGGAGTACTTAGCTTTATTGAAGACTTCGGATCTGAAATTTGACTTCGAAAATCTCAGGAGTCGGCCGACCGGCACTTGCGAACTGCTTTTGCTTCGGGCGCTGCGCGGCAAGAAAGACTGAAGAAAATGGCGTTGGATGCATTTTATATACCCCTGGCACATTGAAGTCAGGGAAGAAGCGACAGCAACCGACGCTGGACCAAGACTCGGGAACTCTGGCCGACTGCTGGACCGCCTGACGGCAGATAACCCAAGTGTAATGACTGCAGCAGTGTAACACGATGAACATCTCAGTGAAGACAGTTATCAAAAAGTGGAGAAAATATGGGACAACAGTGACGTTGCAAAGAACTGGACATCCCTCCAAAAATTGATGAAAAGGCAAGACAAAAACTGGTGAGGGAGGCTATTAAGAGACCTACAGCAACACTGAAGGAGCTGCAGGAATTTCTGGCAAGTACTGGTTGTGTACTACATGTGACAACAATTTCCCGTATTCTCCACATGTTTGGACTATGTGGTAGGGTTGCAAGATGGAAGCCTTTTCTTTCACAGAATAAACATGCATGCCCAGCTAAAATTTGCAAAACAATACATCAAGTCTCCCAAAAGCATGAGGGAAAATGGGTTACGGTCTGATGAGACCAAGGTTGAACTTTCTGCCCACAATTCCAAAAGGCACATTTGGCGCAAAAACAATACTTCGCATCACCAAAAGAACACCATCCCCACAGTGAAGCATGGTGGTGGCAGTATCACGCTTTGGGGTTGATTTTCTTCAGCTGGAACTGGGGCTTTAGTCAAGGTGGAGGGAATTATGAACAGTTACAAATACCAGTCACTTCTGGCCCAAAACCTTCAGGCGTCTGCTAGAAAGCTGAAGATGAAGAGGAATTTCACTTTTCAGCACAATAATGACCCCAAGCATACATTTGAATCAACAAAAGAATGGCTTCAGCAGAAGAAAATTAAAGTTTTGGAATGGCCCAGCCAGAGCCCAGACCTAAATCCAATAGAAAATCTGTGGGGTGACCTGAAGAGGGCTGTGCACAAGAGATGCCTTTGCAATCTGACAGATTTGGAGTGCTTTTGCAAGGAAGAGTGGGCCAGTATTGCCAAGTCAAGATGTGCCATGCTGATAGACTCCTACCCAAGAGGATTGAATGTTTTTAATTAAATCAAAAGGTGCTTCAACAAAGTATTAGTTTAAGGATGTGCACGCACAACAGAGTATTAGTTTAAGGGTGTGCACACTTCTGCAACCAGCATATTGTACATTTTTTATTTTTTATATTTTCCCGTAACAGATTTGTTTGTTTTTCAACTGAATTCTACAAGTTATTGGTCACATTAAAAGTGGGAAAACTTTTGAAATAATTTATTGTGGTCTCATTTTTTTTTTTATATCACAAAAACCTGGTATTTTAACAGGGGTGTGTACACTTTTTATATCCACTGTGTGTGTGTGTGTGTGTGTGTGTATTTCTGCATACACAAATACATACAGATACATATATCTTTCTACAGTAAGAAAAGTTAAAACCCAGTCAACTAGACCTCTTCAACCTATTTACAATTACTGAATTTAGGCACCCCATCTAAAACTGTCAGACTAATCCAGGGACAGTCCTAGGATTCTTCACATGCTCAAATGAATCTAGGTGAAAGCCTTTAACCAAAATCTGCCTGTTCTTTTATGGTTGTCTGAGCTATCCCATGGCCATCTACTGCTGCTTCTACTGTATCAGTGAACAGGTAAAGTCATAATGTTTTAGTGTTTATCACAATATCTTTTTTCATACATACTGTGGATGGTTAATGCAGCTGGGAGCACCAGTATTTATTAAAACAGTACAAGCTATTATATACAAAGGCAAACAAGGTAGGTTCTTCCATGCAAATCTACTGGGAACAAGTTTCTTGATACCTCTAACTCTCTTTCTCTGGATTCTTTTGGCAGGAATAATTTCCAGATTTTTCTCCAGTGCTTTTCTTCGTCATAGTTGATTCTCCTAAAACTGCTGCTCTGGGCTCCCAGTTCCTTTTAACAAAAGGCATGCCCTTTACCTGGGCTTTTTTCAGCTCTCTTTTTATATTACATCTAAAAATGTATTAATCAAATTTGTGCTTACTAATACAGCCAAGTGTGAATAAAACGTGTACAACAACTGAAGAAACATCACACCGTCTACAATGGATTTGTTAAAACACTGCTGTAAACACTACTTACACATTGCTATTGTCATTACTATTCTGTTTGTTGAGAGCTACCGTGCTGTGCTACAGTACATATGCACACACGCACACTCACACACACTGATTTTGGATACATTTTTTGTATTTAATTGTTGCTCTTACTATACTGCAGTTTGTTTTATTTTAAATTCTGTTTTACTTTAATTTTTTTTCCTAAAGCCTTAAATGTTCTTGGTTGGCTAGAGGCAGTTAGAAAAACTCCATTTCCATACACTGACTGAAAAGGAATTAAGTGTAAGCTAATTAGTGGAAGGAACGGAGAAACAGGACTTAATTTAGCTGCAAGTGATTTGACTATTTGCTAGTGTGTGACTGTACTGGAATTTTCTCACTGACACACCCAGTTCCTGTTGTGCTTTTAAACTAGATGACTTTGAGATGACCGAGGATGACCGACCTTACTGTAAATTTGACTTTGGGAGCTCCTCCCAATCTTATCTCATCTCATCTGAGCAATCTTCTGGGCACTAAAAGAAGTAACAAGGAAGGCTCTCCCCTAACACACTTAAATTAGCCTTTGTTCGGTATCACCCCACTCACTTGGTGCACACTACAATATTCAGAGCGTAAATACCATTTTCTGTTGTACTTTTAAAATTTGTATTATCTGGGACTAGAGTACCACTCACTGGAGAGCCTAGCAACTGCTCCTCAGGAATCAACTTACGAGAGTGCGTCTGTTTTGCTCCTGGTGAGAGAAGGAACAGAGGGACATTACTTGCTATCCATCCAAGAGATACTCCAGGGATCACTTCAATGGCTCTGCTGGACAGAGGCACAGGGAACTAATCTAACGGGGGCGGCGAAAGCCAACACATTCCGGCTAGGCTTTTAAATGCCTTTGGGCAGATAGCCTAGTACCTACCTATGAACCTATGGTCTATTTGCAGTTTTGGTGTGAACCTCTTCAGAGCCCTTATGCAGCTTGACTGTCTGTTAAGTCTAACTGCTAGAGGGCACCCGGGGTATTTACCAAGAGAACAGTACAGCAAGTGTACTGAACACAGCAAACATCTGGGTTATTACTGCTTACAATTCTGTAAACAGCTTGAGATTAATGCTGCTCTTTTGCTTCTCGTGACAGAAAGAGTTGGGAATCACCGACTACTAAGCTGCATTCAGCTGTGTTGAGGCTAACACGATCTCCGCTACCAGATAGACAGCACATCCAGTAATCAGCTACAAACCTCATAAGCACTACCTCCTTCAGTCCAAATTAGTAAGCACCTGGTACCATGAATTTACACTGTCAAGCCATCTCTGTAGCCAGCACGGCTGAAATGGGCATCCTAAAGCATTGTAGCAATAGTCTGATGTTTACTGACAATCACGTGACTTAAACTGACACAGAGTGTAAAAGATGCAGTTATTTAATGCTACTGTAGGCAAAACTGTTACATGAAGACACTGCAAATAACAAGCATGTTATCAGTACTACACAACACCACACTAAACCTATCATACACACATCACCTAATAAAGGCCACTAAACAACGACGACAAAATAGGGACAAGGCCTGAAAAAAATAGCATAAAAACAAAAATGAATGCAACCTACTTAGATACAAACAGTTACAAAATAAAGCTAAAAAGCTAGTATGCACTGACAAGAGTAACTATTTATATAACCAACCAAGTAACCACATAAACAACCCAAAACAATTATGGAAAAGCATCACTAATCTCCTTACACCTAGCACCAAACAAAACCCATCACCATGCCCAGAAAAAACACCAAACAGCCAATATGCTCAACTCACATTTTATAAATAGCATACACAAATTAATAATTCCTTTCCCCTAAATTAACAACAGACTCCTCTCCCTCACCCTATCAAACCCCTTCCCCCCTCCTCCTCTACCCCACAAAAGCAGTTATCACTTAAAAAGATCCTCTCCCCCTTCACAGACCATTCTTCTCCCCTTCATCAAACCAATATTACACCATCTAGCCTCTTCTCACTACAACCAATACCGACCACAGAAATTCAGAGACTCCTCAGAAAATTAAAACCATGCTCTCTCTCCTTTGATGACCTCCTACCAGAATACGTAAAACTTGCTGCCGAGGCCATAGCATACCCCATTAGCATTTTGATCAACTGCTCAATTACAGAATCCTATGACCTGAATCTCTGGAAAAAATCCATCATCACCCCACTTCACAAAGGGGGTAACTCCAATGAACCCTCTAATGATCATCCAATCTCTATCCTCTCCCCACTATCCAAACGCTTTAAAAAGTGCATCCATAAACAGTTACTTCACCATCTCACATACAACAATCTACTCACCCCCACTCAATATGGCTTTCGCCCCTCATACAGCACAAGGACTGCACTTATCTCCTTCATGAATACTGTACACAGATCCATCGACTCAGGTAATATTACTTCAGTATTACTACTAGACATGTCAAAGGCTTTCGATACAGTATCACACACAAAACTTCTAGAACACCTTTGTAATATCATCTGCAGCTCACCCACCCACCAATGATTTAATAGCTACCTCACTAATAGGCAACAATGTTTAAAATGGCAAAATACACTATCAGAATACCAAACCAACCAAACTGGAGTACCACAGGGGTCCATACTTGGACCTTTACTATAACATATTTACCAACAACCTTCACACTGCTTCTCCTCTTAGGTCTATTATCCAATATGCAGACGGTACTACCATTATCTCCTCCTCAAATAACCTCCAACACCTCCAACAAACAGCCCAGGATACCTTCACTGCAACCGAAGTCTGGTTAACTGAATCACAACTACTTCTTAATGCCAAAAAAAAAAACAAAGCTTCTACTCTTCGCAACAAAACCCCTCTCACCTGACTTTCACTTTCATATTTTCTACCAAAGCAACACAGAAATTGAAATCTTATCCCATGCTAAACTATTTAGTATTACCATTTACAATAAACTTACATTTGAACACCATACTGGTAATGGCATTAAAAAAAAAAACACTTTCGGATTAGGAGCCCTGTACAGACAAACAGTTCATGCACAGAACCACCAAAAAAGCTCTCGCCAAAACTTACTTGCTCCCCTCCCTATTATACTGTGCCTCCATTTTTACGAACCTGCCCTCATTCTCTACAAAATACGCTCCAGTCCTGCTACCATAAAATCACCAAATTTGCTATAGGCAACTCATACCACTCACATCACTGCCAAGCCTTAAATGAATTAAACTGGCTGCAGTTTCCACATCGTCTTAGCCTCATTCAACTGTCCACAGCACATATCTGGACGGCGCAGTGGTGCAGCGGTAGCATTGTCACCTCACAGCAACAGGTTCTCTGGTTCGATTCTTAGCCTGAGCCCCCTTCTGTGCAGAGTCTGCATGTCCTCCCTGTGTTCATGTGGGTTTCTTCCAGGTGCTCCGGTTTCCTCCCACGTTTCAAAGACATGCGTCTGAAGTGGTTCTTCCCAGGTCTCCACTGAAAACTGGCTTCATTCCAAGTCGGACTTTCCCAGTAAACAAATGTTAAAAAAATATATATATTATATATATATATATATATATATATATATATATATATATATATATATATATATATAGTTCTACCTGACATAGTCGAAACCACACAACACCGACAACGACATCACCGACACCACATAATCGACAGTGCATTAACACGAAACCTCACATACCCGACAACGAAATAACCGACGGTACACAAACACGAAACCCCATACACTGCACACACCACAATAACAACAATAAAAAACAAAACACATCCCCATTCCACACAAACCACACACACAACACAAGCACACCAAAATCCTTACAAACCCACACTAAACCTTACATACACAACTATCGACAACCCTAACCCTAAGGTCCGTCACTATCGCTGCACCTAACCCGCTCCCTAACCCTAACTCACTTAACCCACCCCTAACCCAAAGTCTATCCCTACCGCACACTTACCTAACCCGCTCCCTAACCCTAACTCACTTAACCCGCCCCTATCCCAAAGTCTATCCCTACCGCACACTTACCTAACCCGCTCCCTAACCCTAACTCACTTAACCCACCCCTATCCCCACAGACCGTCAATATCCACACTTACCTGACTCGCACCCTAACGTCCGTCACTACCGCATACTCACACAGCCTTTTCCCATGTCGGCATCCTCGGCGTCTGTGTTGTCATCCGTCGTGTCGGTCTTCTGCATTGTCGATGTTCTGGCACTCGCTTTTCGCGTCAGTCTTCTTCATTGTCAATCTTCTGGAGCTCGGGATTCCGTTGTCGGTGTTCTACGCTGTCGACTAAGTCAGGTAGAACCATATATATATATATATATATATATATATATATATATATATATATATATATCACAAACTGTCTACAATCCAAACAACTGCCCTGCCCTTAAGAACATTTTAATACCCTATACCCCCACCAGAACCTTTCATTCTGAAAATAAACAACTCATAATGGTACATGTACCAAACAAAAGAGCCGGCCACTGCTTTTACTCATACACTGTCGCTAAACTATGGAACTCACTTCCAACCAGCATAAACACCATTAGCTGCTTCAACAAAATTAATCTCACCCTAAAGACCTACCTACTAAACACTAAAATCTGCCCCTGCATCTATCCAAATAGATAAACACCCTACTCTTCTTGAGCCTTCCTCTATCTTACCCCAATCTTTACCCATCAAAACCAGTAGGAAACTCTTTTTGATCTCCAAGTTACTTTAAACAATTCTGTTCATACTATAATCTCACTAACCTTAACTATCATTCTGATCCCTCACCCCTTTAAAACTACCTCACTAGTGATTTTTCTTTCCCTTCATTAATTCTTTCAGCCTAACAGTACCCTCTTGTGATCTTTTCCTTTCATAACTTTCAAATATTTCAATATTTACAAAAAAAGTGTGTGTGTGTGTGTGTGTATGCATCTTGTAAATTACTGTTCTCTCTGATATTGTAACTTCCCACAATTTACTAGTCTGTTTCCCATTTTGTTATACTGTACTGTATTGTGCTGTAATTTCTGTAAATTCTTGTGAAATACTGTGCAATCAAATGTGTTTGTGGAGCTTTTCTCCCTGGGCCTCTACTAAAAATGAGCTCCTGTTCCCAGTCGGATTTTCCCAGTCAGCAAATGTCAATACATAAATAAATCAGATCAAACACATAGACCTACATATGCTGAGACTCTTAAAAGTAACCTACTTAAACCACAAAGGCTTCCAAAATGTAACCCAAGAAACAACCAACCTCACAAACACACAACACAAGCAGCACCCACCTTGAAACATATGTCAAAGAGTCACAGTGTCTCAATTCAAAAGCCCATAATGCAAATACGTTCATAGGTAAGTACTAGGCTATCTGCCCGAGGGCATCTATACGCCAAGCCAGAATGTGTTGGCTTTCGCCGCCCCCTTAGATTAGTTCCCTGTGCCTTGGTCCAGCAGAGCCATTAGTTCCCTGTGCCTCTGTCCAGCAGAGTCACTGCAGTGATCCCCGGGGTAAATTTTCTGTTTCCCATCCACTCGTCAAGGGTTTCTCTTGAAGAGTGTTAGTGAGGGACTCTGCCTAATGTAGACTGGAATCCTGTTCCAAAGCAAGGGGAGTCTCTGGGACAGGAATCTATCCCTCCAGCACATCCTATTTATCATTGCGGTGAGGTTTAGATACCTAGAGCGTGTGGCTCTTGGGGATTTTTTTTTAGGCGGAGCATGCCCATTAATTCTGGGTTGGACATGGCCTTGTATGTCAGGCAGAGATCACCTCTGAGTAAGCAGTATGCAACCGAGTACAGCTGGAGTTTCTTCAGTCAGGCTGCATAGGGCATATGTTTGAGGCCAGTAACCCTCTTGGTGAGGTACTTTGGTGGTCTTTCCAGCTTTTGCAGGTGTCTTATAAGGATACATCCCAAATGGGGCATTGTAGTATATGATGGGACTGATGAGTGATGAGTAGAGGGGCACAATAACCTCTTTTGTTCTAGATGTGAACCCTTTTGTGATTAGGTGGGCCACATAGAAGGATTTTCTAACCACCTTGGCAATAAAGGAGAGATTACTATCTACTTGGGTCCCCAGATCCCTCATTACATTTTCTGTATTTAGGGGACTACCATGTATGTGGTAGTTCACGGGTATGGAATTTAGCTTGAGGCCATGACTTTGACACCAGGTATTCGTCTCAGTGAGACCCTTCTGGAGGATGTCTGTATCAGCTGAAGAGTCAATTGTGGCCCCCAGTTTGCAGTTGTCTGCGGACTTGGTCAGCCACAGTCCTCCTGTGCTTGTTTGTATCTCTGAGAAGTATATACCGAACAGGAGGGGTTCCAGGACTGAGCCCTGAGGGACGCCACTTGCAACTGGTTTATAGTCGGATCTACAGCCTGCAACTCTCACCGTGTGGGTTATATCCATGAGTCAATTGCCTGCCTGCTTGCCTGTACCTATGAGAAGTATATGCCGAACAGGAGGGGTCCTAGGACTGAGCCCTGGGGATTGCCACTTGTAACCGGTTTAGAGTCGGACCTAGCTCCCGCAACTCTCATCATGTGGGTTCTGTCCATGAGCCAGTTGGCAACCCATCTTGTGACGTAGGGGTTTATGTTCAGGCTGGTGAGCTTGTCTATAATACCAGAATGGGGAATGGGGTTGAAAGCCTTTGCAAGGTCTAGGTAGGCTGTGTGGACCTCCTTTCCCTCGTCTAAAGCCTTGGTAACTGTCTCAAAGAAGTCCACCAGGTTTAGGAGGCATGATCTCCCCTTAACAAAGCCAAACTGGGTAGGGTCCATTGTTTGAAGGTTCCCAATGTCTCTGTTAATGAATTCCATGATGATGCGCTCCACAGCCTTGCAGACCAGGCTAGTCAGGCTTATAGGGCGATAGTTCCCGGGGTCTGTTGTGGCTCCACCTTTGTGGAGGGGGGATAACTGTTGCTGTGTGCCACTCTATGGGTACGTAGCCTGTAGAGAGGCTGAGTTTGAACAGTGTGTTTAAGTGAGGGGTTAGTTCATTTTGAAGCTCGTGTAAGACACAGCCTGGGACACCGTCTGGTCCCATTGAAGCTGTATGTTCCAACATGCTAGCCATAGTTGACTCCACTGTGGGACAATGAAACGCCACTTACTGGGCTGCATAAGGAGAGGATCATGGTCAGTTACCTGAGAGGATCATGGTCAGTTACCTATCAGGTGGCAGGACTTGCCACATCACTCAGGCACTAAAGTGCTTGCACCACAAGTAGACATACAGTCATGACTTGAGATGTACCTCCATGGACTGTATGTAGAAACACATGATGGAGCTCACAGAATGCATATCCATGGCAACTATGAACCTATCCTCGAGCAGCATTTTACCATCACCAGGAATGATGCTGCAATAAAAACAAAAGATTGACTACAGTAACTGGCTTAGCTTCTGGTGTCACTCCAATGGGGTCCAATATACATTAGCCTAGGAGGATATAAGCCTAACTGCTTTGCCAGGGATGACCTGCACCTATCTCCCAAAGCTTTTGTACAATGGTTAAAACTCCTATAGTGGCCCTTTTTAGCCAATGTCAGTCATCAAAAGCTTCTGCTCAACACCAGAAACCTAAAACAAACAAAAAAAAAAAAAAAAACTAAACAAAAAAAAAACCCAAAAAAGAAAAAAAAAAAAAAATCCACTCCCTACAAGTACTCCTTATCCTAGAAAACATAGATATATGCATCATTATTCATAGGTAGGTACTAGGACATTGGCCCTAGGGCCTATATAAGCCTAGCCAAAAAGGTACCCTAGAGCTTTCGCCACCCAAGAAAATTATTTTCCTGTGCCCCTGTTGAGCACAGCCACAAAAGTGATCCCAGGAGTAAATTTCCTGTTTCCCATCCAATCATCCAGATTTTTCTTGAAGAGTGCTAATGAGGAGCTTTGTTTGATATAGATAGGTAGTTTGTTCTAGAGTATGGGAAGCCTCTGTGCCAGGAATCTATCCCTCCAGCATGTTCTGTTTATTGCGGTGACAAGGTTTAGGTCCCAAGAGTGTCGGAGGGATTGGATTTCTTTACGTGAAGCATGTCCAATAGCTCTGGGTTTGACATAGCTTTGTATGTTAGGCAGAGATCGCCTCTGAGTAGGAGATATGCAACGGAGTAAAGCTGGGGTTTTTTGAGACGGTCTGCGTAGGGCTTCTGTTTGAGGCTGGTAATCCTCTTTGTGAGGTATTTTTGCGGCCTTTCCAGTTGTTGTAGAGGTCCTGTGAGGTACATACCAAAAGGGGCATTGTACTCTATAATTGATCTAATGAGTGATGAGTAGAGGGGAACAATGACCTCTTTTTTCCTGGATGAGAAACCTTTTGTGATGAAGTGTGCCATGTAGAAGGATTTCCTGACTACCATGGTGATATGATTATCAAAGGAGAGACTACTGTCCACCTGTGTCTCAAGGTCTCTTATCATACTTTCGGTGTTAAGCAGACTACCGCCTATGTGGTAATTCATGGGCACAGAGTTTTTTACCAAAGGGGATGACAATGCACTTTTTGGCACTGAACATGAGGCCATGGCTTTGACACCAGGCATCTGTCTCAGTGAGGCCCTTTTGTAGGATGTCCACATTATTAAGAGTTTCCATTATGGCTTCTAGTTTGCTGTCATCTGCAAAGTTTGTTAGCCAAAGACCTTCTGTGTTAGCCTGTACTTCAGAACAGCAGATACCAAACAGGAGAGGACCCAGGACTGAACCCTGTGGTACTCCACTTGTCGCTGGTCTGAAGTCGGATTTGGAGTCTGCTACTTTCACAGTGTGGGTTCTGTCAGTAAGCCAGTTGGCAACCCATCTTGTGACATAGGGATTTATACCTAGTTTAGTGAGTTTATCTATAAATTCCAGAGTGGGGGGAAGTTGTTGAAAGCCTTGGTGAGGTCTAGATAGGCTGTGTGAACCACCTTACCCTCGTCTACGGCTTTGGTGACAGCTTCAAAGAAGTCTATCAGGTTTAGGAGACATGATCTGCCTTTTACAAACCCAAAATGGGTGGGGTCCATAGTTTGGAGATTACCAATGTCTTTGTTTATAAGTTCCATGATGATAGCTTCCATGGCCTTGCAAACCAGGCTCGTCAGGCTAATGGGACGATAGTTCCCGGGTCCATGATGGCTTCCCCTTTGTGGAGTGGCATAACCGCCGCTGTGCACCATTCAGTGAGCACAAAGCCTGGAGACCTAGTTCAAGCCCACTGACAGCACCCAATCACTGTAGGGTTTCAAAACCTACCATACATTCAGGCCCACTGCAGTAGATGACAGCATTAAAGGTAATGGTGTATCTAAATTTATAATAATAAAACACTTCACCTCCTGACTAGTTTAGACAAGATAGCAATTTGAAACTTCTCCACATTCAACCTACCATTAAAAACACTCATCACATCACAGCTAACTATGGGACCCCCCTCTATATATTTCCCTTTCAGATCATAACTCCTATTTGACTAGTATACAGTCCCTACGTACCAAGTCAAATCACCAGTTTTCTAGGAGACTCCAACCATCATCCATTAAGTGTTCAGAGACTTCTAGACTTCATTAATACAAACGCTCTGGATTAGTTAAGTCCGCACCCCAACCGGGGGCTATAAAACATGGACTTGGTGGGAAGCAGATACCTTTTCTGATCAAACTGGACCACACAACAGTCAAATTTACCTTAAGACTGAAGCCAGAAGCATTCTCCAATACCATGGTACTCCAAGACTATGCCAAGGCTAATCTACTGAAACTGTGTAATAACCTGGCTAAATTATGCAACCCTTTCAAACTCAATGACCCACTGCTTACCTGGAATCTTTACGGTCAGATTATATGCACACGAATAGCTGCATAGGTAGATCTGTTCCCCTCTGAAATAAATACAATGCCAAATTTAAAAAAAAGTCCCTCTGGTGAAATCCAAATATAAACAGGCTCTACAATAAAAGAAAAGAAAACTCACTGCACATAAAGATACATGTAACTCTCAAGATGCAAAAAAAGGTCTTGCTAAACTTAATTGGGAACTGTGGGCTATGATCAAATCAACCAAACCCAGGCATTAGGTAAAAACTGCCATTTATGGAAAAGACAATCACAAAACCTTCCTTAACTACATTAGAAAGAATGCCCAGCACTGTGTAGAAGCGGATAACAAATTATATCACATACTATGATCCAGAGGACATAGCCAGTCCAGTAGCAGATACATTTAGCTCTAACTTCACCCCCTTCCTTTCTCTCCCCTCCTTCATTCCCATATCTCATACCTGCATCTGCACCCCACCCTCAAATATTCCATGAATAAGTTCTCAAGGCACTATCCAAGACCGAGAACACTGCTTTTTTTGGGGCCAGACAACATACTGGGCTGCTTATTGGCCAGCCTGAAACAGGACCTGTCAGATCCCCTACAGTGGCTGTTCTATGTCAGCCTCCAAACATGCTTTGAACTAGCAGAATTAAGCACAGCAACTATCATCCCTTGCACAAAGGTGGGGTTGCCAGTGAACCTAGGAAATTAAAGACCTATAATTTTGACCAGCTTCACCTGCAAGGCTATGGAACACACCACTATGTAATTAATAAACAAGGACTTCGATAACCTACACACTCTCGACCCAAACCAGTACTGATTTGTTAATGGCAGATCCTGCCTACCTTAACCTGGTTGACTTCTTCAAGAAGTTTGCTGATGCAATGGATGAGCTCAAATCAGTACACAATAGATATCACACTCACAAAGGCATTCAACACTATTCCACACGTGGGTATTATAGATACACTAGAACTGCTAAATGTAAATTCTTATGTAACTCATTGGATAACAAATTGGCTCACAAACAGAACCCAGAAAATTAGGGTCGGCAGCTCTACCTCCTCCTAAAGATCTGTTACTAGTGGCGTACCCCAGGGGTTTAGTCCTTGGGCCACTCCTCTTTGGCATTTACTTCTCAGAGGCAAGTTTTATGGCTGATCAAGAATGCAGATGACTGAAAACTTGGTGCCATCATAAACTCCCCAGCAGACACCAAGATCCTCCAAAAGGACCTTTCCCAAGCCAATAGCTGGTGTCAACACCATGGACTTAAACTGAATGCCACAAAATGTATAATAGTATCCTTCAGCAACCAAAAAGTCCCTTGCAACTATCGCACTGACAACACACCACTAAATTCTGACCCAGTAGTTAGGGACCTGGGAACGTATGTAGACAATGATTTATCCTCTGATAACCATGTATCCACTACTGTAAGAAAGTGCTTTTTCATTGTGCATCTTATTACTAAGGCTATGGCATCCTCGTCCAGGGGTGTAATCATTCCATTGTATTCTGCTCTCGTCAGGCCAGTCATAGGTTCCTAGGTAGGTACTAGGCTATCTGCCCAAAGGCATTTATAAGCCTAGCCAGAATGTGTTTGCTTTCGCTGCCCCCTTAGATTTAGTTCCCTGTGCCTCTGTCCAGCAGAGCCACTGAAGTGATCCCCAGGTAAACTTTGTTTCCCATCCACTCGTCAAGGTTTCTTTTAAAGAGTGTTAGCGAGGAGCTCTGCCTAATGTAGATTGGGATCTTATTCAAAAGCATGGGAAGCCTCTGGGACAGGAATCTATCCCTCCAGCATGTCCTATTTATTGTTGTAGTGAGGTGTAGATCCCTAGAGCGTGTGACTCGAGGGGATAAGCTTTTCTTTAAGTGGAGCATGTCCATCAATTCTGGGTTGGACATGGCCTTGTATGTCAGGCAGAGATCACCTCTGAGTAGGCGGTATACAACCGAGTACAGCTGTAGTTTTTTTCAGTCGAGCTCCATAGGGCACCTATTTGAGGCCAATGATCCTCTTGGTGAGGTACTTCTGGGTCTTTCCAGCTGTTGCAGGTGTCTTGTAAGGTACATCCCAAATGGGGCGTTGTACTCTATGATGGGTCTGATGAGTGATGAGTAGAGGGGCACAATGACATCTTTTGATCTGGATGCGAACCCTTTTGTGATTAGGTGGGCCACGTAGAATGGAGTATAATGTCCCCTTTGGTATGTACCTGTATAAGTATCTGACACAAGTCTAATGCCCACACCTCTTTCATACTAAGGAAATCAAGGGCCTAAATCATACAAATTGTGCATGGCATCTCAAAGCCTTTCCCTCTCCTCAGTGTCATACAGGCTACTGAGGGATGATCTCTGTCTCGTGTACACAGCCTCAACAGACTCAGTCTGCTCAGACCTACTGCACATTTGCAAGTCCAATGCGGTCAAACACACCAACTCAAAAGATCTAAATATCCTTTACAGCTTAAACAGAACATACTGGATGAACAGATATGTGTAACAGAGAACACCACTTCTTTGGCATTGTCTTCCTCTCTACATAAAGCAAAGTACTTCTCTTACACTATTCAAACGTAACCTGGACGACCGGATAGACACCTACAAATCCATCCCTGGTTTAGCCCCCTTGTCCTTCATGGATAGGGACAACACGTAAATATAATGCTCATCTCTGGCTTATTTGCACTAAGGGCTAAGGGCATGGGAATGTAAGGCTTGGCTTCTGAAGATCCTCACGGATCAACAGTCTATTGAGTTCTTATGAAAATATATTGTATTTTTGTGTGCGTGTATACACATGGGAAGGCACAGGGGGGCAAGCTCCCCTGCAAAAAAAATATACATTTTTTTACTGTCTCCTCCCCCATTCAATCTTTTTAGATTTGATCTAAAAATATGTCTGTGCATTTCTGTATTCAGTATTGTGATTTTTTTTAATGACTATCTCATGACTTACCAAACTAACTGCTATTATACCCATATTCTGTAGCTGTATCATAACAATGTAAGTGTTTCTCTTATACTACAAGTACCTTGGGAAAATGTTCATTTTTTTCACCCAGTCTATGTCTGCAATTGATCATTTTTGATCAGTGCACTACCCCCAATAAACATATACTAAAGAAAACAAATTATGGATCTCAAGGCATTTTGTACCTTTTGTCACTATTGTCTCATACCTCTCAACTATACCGAATTCCTCTGTATTTACCAGTTTTGAGGGCAAAATAATGGGGTGCCATGAATTCCAGAGTGGTCCCTTTAATTCCTGATTTTTTTTTTGTTTGTTTTTGTATTAGAACTTTAACTCTATGGCTGTCGTCACCACACATCACTAGCCTACAGGGGCGTGCGTGATAACATCAGCTTCGTGACGCTGACTGTCTGTTGGACTCTGTCAAATATTTATTTTGAAATGTTTTGGAGGGGAAATAGGGAACACAGCAGCAATGGCATCAGTGGAGCAGAGCTGTGCACAACTTAAGTTTTGAATATTCCACCCAGCACGCACCCACATCCACAAGTCAGGATGAGAAATGGGATCAGCCTCCAGACACAAAAAAATTAAAAGAGTAAAAATGCAGTGTAATTGTATGTTATCTGATATGATAATGGGCGTGGCTAATGCTTATGAAATCTATTTACAGTGGTTCTAAGCTCTTTTATCCTTTTTGTTATCTGTAGGCAGTAGCATAGCTAGAGGGAAGTTTATTGCTCTGTGTGTGTGTGTGTGTGTGTGTGTGTGTGTGTGTGTGTGTGTGTGTGTGTGTGTGTGTAAAGTTTCGCCAATACACTCTTAACAGATACTGACCCAGTCAGGTGCACTTATGAAGTAGCTACAGCCAGCTTCTACCATTTCCTTTGGATTCCACACTTTCACTTCAAAACGACAACCAGAAAACAGATAACACAAAACATATTAGCCAAACAATATTCAAAACAAACAAAAAACAAAACAGACTACCTGGAACCATGTATCCATAAGCTCAAAGGCTATCACTAGGCCATTAACTCCTATCTTTAACCAATGCCTGACTGTCAGACCATTGCAGTCAGCCTGAAAAAGAAGCAGTAATTATCCTCTTTCCCAAAGTCAACACTCCTGCTCCCTTACTATTTTACATTTGTAAGTATCTTTCTAGCACTTATAAAATCTTCTGAAACCCTGTTTGCCACATGTATAGTAGAAAGCTATTGACAATTTCTCACTCAGGCATAGTAAAAAGCTAAATAAACTGGGCATAAACCCCTATGTCACATGTTGGATTGCTAACTGGCTCACAAATAGGATGCAGATAATCAAAACGGGAGAAGTTGCCCCCACAAAGGGACCAGCCACTGGCGGAGTCCCCCAGGGTTCTGTGCTGGAACATCACCTGTTTGTCATCTACTTTTCTGAAGGGCTCTGGCTGACTAAGTCTGCAGATGACTGCAAATGAGGAGCAGTCATTGAATACCCAAATGACTCAACCATCCTGCAGGAAGGTTTATCCCAAATACATAACTGGTACCAAAATCATGCACTGCAATGAATGCCAAAAAATGCATTACTGCATCCTTTCAGAAATCATCTACCTCAGGGAAATACCACAACAATAATACTCCCCCTGAGAGTTGACCCAGTTGTTGAACTTAAGTGGAAAGTGACCTAACTTTTAATGTGTCCATTGTTGTAAGAAAGTCCTTCTATACTGCACAGCTTATAAACAAAGAGATGGTGTGTAGATGTAGAAATGTCATAGTCAACCTTTACTCAGCCCTCATCAGGCCAACCATTTGTATATATTGCCTGCTTTGGCATGTGTCTATCCAGACACATGCAACAACTGGAATGCCCACTTAGATAGCTTACTACAAGGATACACGTCCTAAACAACATGTCCTACATGGATTGATTCAAAGCACTATCACTATACTTGATATCCTCCAGACTGCTAAGAGGGAAACTGTCTAGCATACAAGGCATACTCCGAACCATGGATGGATTTACTGCACATCATGGCATCAGAAATACTTGGTCTGGGGACCTAAATCTCTTCTGCAACATCAACAGAACAGTTTGGAGGGACAGGTACATCTCACAGAGGATACTGCTGCTCTGGAACAGACGCCCTATCCACATAAAACAAAGTTCATCCCTATCCATGTTCAACTGCAATTTAGATCTATGGATGGAACATAGAAAATTTACCCCAGGACTGCTCCCTGTACTACTAATGGACAGAGGCTGCTCCTAAATGCTTTATCCCATGCATGGATCCTCTCAAATTATCTATGGTATGATCCCAGTTATTCTCAGTGGAGTAATATACAATTATCAACCACGGGATGGGTAAGGCCAATCTACAACTGAATGGGATAGGTAATTTCATACACAAACAAGGAAACTGGCTAGGCTTAAAATGGCCCGCAAGCGCAACTAGCATAGTACTGAACCTATGAACCTGTTTCGAAGGACAACTAACAAAAAAATTGCACCGATTCTATTCGAGGTCTGGTATGCATTTCCCCTGCAGAGGATTGCTTCTAGTCAGAAGCTTTCAGTACTGTCACCAATTTCCGAGCCCTCATTTAATTATGTTAGAACACAGTTCAATGCTTTAGAGTAGTCAATAACACAAAAGTAAAGATTTTTCTTGAACCCCTCTTGCTTCCACTATTATCCAAGGAGATCACTTTCAAATGTCCATATGTATTTGTTGCAGAGGTCATGGTCTAGTTTGATGATGTGGATGAAAGGGCAAAACCCTCAGTTCTGCAGCATTAAGGTTTCAACCACCTCAACACTCTTTTCTATCATAAATAGCCCGATGTCTCTACCTCTTCTAAAACAACTTGTACACCTGTAAATTTTTGATCCATATACTGCTGGACTGAAACTTGAACAAACGATCTTGAGCATTACCTTGCTAACAAACAAGTGCGGCTGCTTGATGGTTTGCACACACTATCATTGTCATTTTCTGCGACTGGAATATAAACTGACCTGTAACAGTTCAGAAGCCACTGTATTCTTTTCTTGTGTGTTGGTAAAGTCCAAGACAACACTGTAACAGTATCATTTATGGGATTTAAAACAATTAATCTGGAATTCCATCACTCCCTGAAGTCCTGTGATTACTATAGCTTTCCAAGGGGCATTTAATGTCACTCTCCAGGATGTCTGGTTCTAGATCAGATAACATACCATTTTATGCATCACTGAAGTTAGAGGTCCTTCATGCAGAATTTTTCAAATTTGTTTACACCCATTTTACTTACATAAAGTTATATGACTACTCTGTCTTACACCCATTTTACTTACATAATGTTATATGACTACTCTGTCTCACTCAATGTTATCAGCTTTTGTCTTTTATAATTTGGCATAGTGGTATTTGTAATGTTGTACTGAATGCAGCCTGGGTCATCCTTGGGTCAGCTTACCCATTAACAAATGTATATAAAATAAATTAACTAAATGTTGCAAAGCATGCACCTGATTTTCCATGAACTTTCTTATTTACTAAGAGGAAGTCCACTTTCTCTAAACAACAGAACAAAGCCCTTAGCAAATTCTCCTGTGATGTCTCTGTTATGGGAATATACTCCTTATCACAATGGTCCAAAAGGAAGGCATGGACCTGGACAGCACATCCAGCTTATACTGCCTTGCAAAGGTGTGGAGACAAAACCATGCTGCTGTTCCATACATATTCTTTGTTTCTAAAAAATAGCTGCGGATGAAGCAGCTGGCCTAGCTGAATGAACACTAGGTGTTGAAGCTATAGGCGGGGGATGGCAGGGAGTAAATGAAAGCTAGCCATTTACTTTAAAAACAGAACTGGATGGTCATGGTCAATCCTCCTGCACCACTGGGATTGAATTGGCAACATTCAGCCTGCTTGGCACCAATAACATTTTCCCAGCTTTAACTCCTCCCCTTTCCCCTGCACATCACCATCATTCATCAGATCTTGCTTGCAGTTTGTAGCTTTAGCAAGATTAAAGAAAGGCTGGAATGTTCATAGGTTCACAGGTAGTTACTAGGCTATCGCCCAAGGGCCTACGTAAGCCTAGCCAGCAAGGTTCCATAGCTTACGCCACCCAAGAAAGTTATTTTCCTGTGCTACTGTCCAGCAGAGACACAGAAGTGATCCCCGGGATGTATTTCCTATTTCCCATCCACTCATCAAGATTTTTCTTGAAGAGTGCTAATGAAGAACTTTGCTTGACATAGATGGGTAGCTTGTTCCAAAGTATAGGAAGTCTCTGGGACAGGAATCTATCCCTCCAGCGTGTCCTGTTGTGGTGACAAGGTTTAGGTCCCTAGAGCATGTAGCTCGGAGGGATTGGGATTTCTTTAGGTGTAGCATGTCCAACAGCTCTGGGTTTGACATAGCTTTATATGTTAGGCAGAGATCACCTCGGAGTAGGCGATATGCTACGGAGTAAAGCTGGAGTTTTCTGAGGCGGTCAGTGTAGGGCATTTGTTTGAGGCCAGTAATCCTCCTTGTGAGGTACTTCTGTAGCCTTTTATGTGAGGTACATTCCAAAAGGGGCGTTGTACTCTATAATGGGTCTTATGAGTGATGAGTAGAGGGGAACAATGGCCTCTTTTTTCTGGATGAGAATCCTTTTATGATGAGGTGTGCCACGTAGAAGGACTTTCTGACTACTGTGGCGATGTGACTATCAAAGAAGAGACTACTGTCCACCTGGGTCCCAAGGTCTCTTATCACGCATTCTGTGTTAAGTAGATTGCTGCCTATGTGGTAGTTCATGGGTACAGAGTTTTTACCAAAGGTGATGAAACTGCCCTTTTTGGCATGGAGCTTGAGGCCATGGCTCTGACACCAGGCATCTGTCTCAGTGAGGCCCTTCTGTAGGATGTCCACATCAACTGAGGACTTGACTATGGCTCCTAGTTTGCAGTCAACTGTGAACTTCGTTAGCCAGAGGCCTTCTATGTTAGCCTGTACTGCAGATATGTTAGCCTGTACTTCAGAGAAGTAGATACCAAACAAGAAAGGTCCCAGGACGGAACCCTGTGGTACTCCACTTGTCACTGCTTTGAGGTCAGATTTGGAGTCTGCAAGTTTTACAGTGTGGGTTCTGTCAGTGAGCCAGTTGGCAACCCATCTTGTGATGTAGGGATTTATACCTCGTTTTGTGAGTTTAGCTATAATTCCAGAATGGGGGATGGTGTCGAAAGCCTTGGCGAGGTCAAGATAGGCTGTGTGAACCACCTTACCCTCATCCACGGCTTTGGTGACTGCCTCAAAGAAGTCAATCAGGTTCAGGAGGCATGATCTGCCTTTCACAAACCCGAACTAGGTGGGATCCAGAGTTTGGAGGTATGTTCCATGGCCTTGCAGACCAGGCTCATCAGGCTAACAGGTCGACAGTTCCCGGGATCAGTGATGGCTCCCCCTTTGTGGAGTGGGATAACTGTTGCTGTGCGCCATTCAGTGGGCACAAAGCCTGATGCGAGGCTATTATTGAACATGGTGCTTAAATGGGGAGCCAGTTCGTTCTGAAGTTCATGTAAAACGCAGCCTGGGATGTTGTCCGGTCCCATGGATGCTGTGTTTTTGGCTTTAGAGAGTGCAGCTTTTACCTGCGTAGTTGTGATTACAGGGACTCTGCATTCTTCCTGTATAGATATGGGCTCTTTAGGGGGTGAGAGGGCGGTAAAGTTAGCACTGAACCGATCTGCCAGGATGTTGGCAATATCAGTTGGTTCTGTAATTTTTGTCCCCTTGCGGGAATTTTCACTGCTATTTTGTAACCCCCATGCTAAACTGCAATGTCAGTATTGGAAAGTAATCCATTCACCTGGTGTGGGAACAGAACCAACAGCCTTTTGATCTTCAAACACTAATGGAAAGTTGGCTACCTGTTGCTCTACTGACACTGCTATTTCAATTTTAAGTTTTATTTTTAGCTGCAACAACCCATCTGAGGAAATATGGCAAAAGTGTACATGAATCCAGGGGGCACTTCTGGACCAGAGTACCCATGGGGCATTCACCTAATGGAGGAGAAAAAAAGAAGAATGTATTGTATTTGGTATTTCCTGGACATGGAAAAAGTTTCAACATTGTCTGCCCCATCTTAACTTCTGGGTACATCGGTAAACAGTGACCAAGTTGTATGTCATACAGCTGGCCTCCCACAGAATACAGCTGGCTACCAGATAAAGATCTGACTAAATAGCCCATTATCGCACTGTCAAAGCTTCTTGATACAGGGGCAAGGCTAAGTACCCAGTACTTGTTGGTATATCACACCATCACTATATGATCAAAGACTGCGCTCATCTCTAAAATGTCAATAGGCAGGGACAACAAAGATTTCCAGACATTCTGGATTACATGCTTGCTGTAGTGCCTCCCCAAACCCTAAGGGCAAACATTTCCATAGGGACTACCACCTCAAGCTGTAGGAAACAGAAAAGGTTTGCGTTTCTTCATGCTACAGAGAATCATCTACCATCAAAGATGCCTCTTGCATTCACTGAATATTCACAGTCCACAAAACACTAGGTCATAATTTGCAACCACTGTACTTATAAACTCCACTGATCATCCTCATGGGAGGCCATGCATGGGGCACCATGGATATAGCTGTTACTATCAAACCTAGGGCCATTAGACACAGATGAACCTATACTTTCTATGAATCAAAGACCAGAGAAACCTTGGACTGCAGGGACTGTACTCTCTCCACTGGAAAATAATTATTTGCATATAACTGCATCTAATCTGTTGCAAATGGGAGTAAACTTCAGCTATCAAGTTCAATGTGATACAAAAGGAATGGAATTTCACAAATCTCTCAACCACAATTACAGTCTGAACCAAGTAGCAGCAAGGGGCCAGTCACCTAGATATGAGAATAGCTTGGCTTCTTGCAACCTCTGGTAGACTGGCACTATGGACTGACACTCTCTGGTGCCATAGGTGAACATGAATGGAAGGTTTTGGAAAGGGAACTAGAATCAGATACCTCACAGATTTCTTTTGTAATATATATATTTTTTTTGAAACAAGAAACATGTTTATAGCATTATCACTTATGACATGGGGAATCATACATTTATATCAATGAAAACAAATCACATTGACATTTTCAGTTGTAAACATTGTACATCACTTATGATCTTCTGTACAGGCATTGTCAGTCCAACATTACACAAATTGTTCAACTCTTGCTTTCTCAAACCTTATTCCTCCTCCAAAACATTTTGCATGTATTGTTCCCATAATTCCATTGTTTTCTATTTAATGTGCTCCTACACTTTTCTAAAGATCGCTCTTCCACTTATTTTACATCTGTTACTGTATTTACTACTTCTAGTATGCTTATTTTAGACTTTGGTTTCCATTTTCTAGTAATTGCTTTGCTTTTTTTTGGCAGCCACCAGAAATAAACTCAGCAAGGCCTTAACTGTGTAGTTTAGGCAATTCTGATTCTGTGTTTCCTTAGTTACCAATTTGCTCACCCAGTATTTCTGACAAGAGTAGTCTGCATGGAATTTTTAAACCTTTCAACTCATTACAATGCCAAAAATATGTTCCCAATTACCTCTTTCTTTCCTATCACACCTCCACATTTGCAGTCTACCTGAGGGAAAATTGTTTGCAGTCTGCTTGGGATATAAAAATACCTATGAAAGCAAAGATCCTAAATCTTCTAGATTGTGTTGCATATTTGATAGTCATACATATATCCTCCCATTATTTCTTTGTGAACTGGTCATCCAATCTCTCTTTCCAGTCCTAACCTCCTCTGATTGATTCTTATATTTATCATGCGATGTTTTATATGCCCTATTAATGGCCCCTTTTAACAGCAGCTTCTGTTTTAGATTCTACTTAACATTCTACCAGTGCTGGTCCTTCACTTGGGATCTTCTTATTCCCTTCTCTTTGCTATACTCCAACATCAGTCCTTGACAGTGAAGGCAGTTTCTAGCCTGCTGTCCACATGAATTCTTAGCCTCTTCCCATTCTACTACCTTTCACTCTCTAATTATTTGCTCCCAATACCATGGCTCCTTTGCAAGTTTTCTCCAGTAAATTCCAGCCCCCTCTTGCCTATTCTCTGTGCCCTTAATTGGAGTCATCCTTGTCGGTTGAATCTACTACTGTATGAAGGCAATAGTCTATATTGTTACTCACTGGCTACAACAGAATGGTAGAAATTGTCGGATGCTGGAAAAACAAGCAGCTGGATCTCGACTCGGACTGAAGATTTTATTTGAATAACACAATTAAATACACATTAAGTGCTTTCATTTGTCAAGCAGACTTCCTCAGAATAAAGTAGACTGTTACTGCACTCCTTAAATATCCAGATTTGGCGCCAACCCTAATAAAACATTTAAACACACATTACACCTATTTATAAATGAATGCATATTATGGTGACTGTTCTACTAATCTTCACAAAGGCCAACATTACAAAAGTGCATCGTAATGAATTGCAAGTGGTAATTACTATTGTACAACATTGCTGTCTCAATATATTCTGTGTACAATGAACCAACATAACTGAATAACATCATGATTTATTTACCTCAGTATATACTGAATACTATAACCTTACACTATACCTTGGCACAAATCTACCATAATCAGAATAGGTAAAGCTGTCGAAGCTGAATTTATAAACTAAATCTTGTGACAATAAATTTATAAATACATATATACTATATAATAAATTACATATGTATTATTAATAAGTATAAAAACATAATAAAAATATTTTTTGAATGATATAGATTATATTAGTTCTTTAAAAATCATTATAAAATGTTGTATATATTTAATATATTTAATATATTTAATATGTAATAATGTTTTTGATATTCTTTAAAATATTTAAAAACATTGTTTTTTAAAAATTAATTAATTAATATTAGAAAATATATGTATGACTTGATGAAGTGTAGAAAATAGATTAAATATAGAGCATTGATTGAATATAAAATAAAATAAGTGTAGAGTAAGTAAATGTAGAATAAGTATATTGTTCCTCTGAAGCCCTCCTAATGTTCACTTAATAACTTATGTCTGCATACTACTTGGTCAAAATGAGATGCGGTTTAATGCTAATAAAATCATTAATACCTGGGAAGGTAGTGGCATCTAGAAATATTTGCCATCTGCTCTCTTTCATCGCTAACTGGGCTTTAATATTGCCCCCATATGGTGATTGTTGTACAGTGTCAATAATGTTAAAATTGAAATAATGATTGTCATTGTTATGCATAATGTGTCGATATAGTGCATTCTTATTATCATGATTCCTTATACCATATAAATGTTCATAAATCCGACGTTTGAAAAATCTCTCTGTCTTCCCTATATAGTATGCATTGCATGCCACACACGTTGCTAAATAAACCACAAATTTTGTATTGCAATTGCCATGTCTACTATATACATATGTTCTATTAGCATTTTCCAATTTACATCCTCTTTCCTCATTAATATATTTACATTGGTTGCATGCTCCACATTTTTTCGTAGTAGATGTATTTCCTCCTTCCTTACAAAACCCTTTGGTTTCCAGCAACCTCTTTATATTAAGACCAGTTTTATATACAATTTTGGGGTGCGTCCCCAACATCTTTGTAGAGTCATCATTACGTATAACCTGATTCCATCTGTCTTTTATAAAGTTTTCAATATAGCAAACTGAGGGTGAATACATTAATACACAAACCCTTCGACTAGGTGCCTCCCCTGGGTTTTTAGCTTGTATAAATTTTGCACTATCATAGTTCCCCAAGAGGGACTTATACTTTTTACCCCATTCACTGATGACATACTTGACAGTGTCTGTCAAGAGGTTGACTGGATACCCCTTGATACTGAACACAGATTTGATATGTTCCATTTCTTTCAACATAATTTCCGTGGTAGATGACATGCGGGCAGCCCTAATACATTGCCCTTTAAAAATATTTTTAAACACGTGGGGAGGATGATTACTACTATAAACCAAATAGTCAGATAAACACAAAAACTACCACATGACACTGGTACTTCTATGTCTGTAAAATAAATGTACAGGACACACAAAACTATTTATTTAAGCAAACTATCACTCTAGAGTCCTTGCCTGATGGATGAAACACTGAACTCAGGAGAGCTGGGGGGTCATAGCCTTCTTAAGAGCAGCTACAGAAACTAAGGTGTCATGCTTTGCAGTCTTTAACCATAAACTGTACTTTATTGGGGGTTGAAAAATATGCATAGTCCATTTTAATAAATAATAATAAATAGGTTCATACTAAGCTAACTGCTCGAGAGCCATTTGAAGCCTAACTAATTATCCCTTGTGAGACTCCAACCTTGCACCTTGTGTTTGTAAGACAAACACCTTAACCATTAGGCCACCCCACCCGATGTCACATCAGAATTTTCCCAAGCAAACACAGTGGCATTTTTGAGGATATCTGCCAATGCAGGCTTCATCAAGGATGACTGCTGGGTCGACCAAAAGGCCTTCTGCAGTCTCCTCTATGGGAATGCATCAACTCCAGGTATTCCTTGCAACTTCAAATTATTGGGAAGATGTTGAGAAGGATGCTTATTCCCCAGGATTAATGGCTGTTGGGACACTGCAAGGAAATCCAAGTGCTTTCCCATGCATAGTGCCTTCCTCAGCTTAGTCAATGGAAAGTAGGCGCCTAAACAGAAGAAAGAACTACCTTCTTAGCAGCAGAAGTAGCTAGACCTCTCTTACCTGCTGTACAACAAGTGACAAGTAAAGAGCTCAGAAACAGGCTGTTCTAGCATTAGAGGTAGTGCTTGCATAGACTGCTGATACAGCATTAATGGGAATCACTGCATCAGAGCTTGCTGGCTCAGTCCTGATGATAAAAGCTGACTCAATATTGAAAAACATGGTACCAAAGACACCACAGATAGGAATGCTGTGTAAGACAATGACACTTCTACAACAGTGCCAAAATCCCATGTACAGTACTGACACTAGCAGTAGAGGTGAGCATCAATTCTGGTTCTAACATTGAGAATAATGGTAGAATCCTCAGGAATGGCACTAGAAACTTTGGTGATAGAGTGGAAGCTTGAGGCATCCTAGGTGTCAGTGAAAAGCAGCCAAGGACTCCATGTCTACAACAGATGGAGTAAAGGACTAACATCAAAGTACCTCTCTGAGCTACGAGCAGGGCCCTTGCTAACCTGGGTCATAACACACGGCAGCTAAGTAGGGAAGGGAAAACTCTAGGATAGGACGCTATGCAGATTGCTGAATAACGAGGACATCCTTGCTTGTTCTGAAATCAGAAATACTAAACTTTAGAGAAAATTAAAGGTGCTAACTGAACAGTCTCAGCTAAGGTGTCAACAATTTTTAATACAAATTTTTCATATAGGCTCTTTGATGTTTTTCCCCACATAGCTACAGCAAATGGACAGGCCTGGCTAGAACATACATGAGTCGGAAGCTTGTTTGACTTGCTTCTTTTAGAATTGGATGGCAAACCCAACCCAAACGAATGAAGGTTTAGGGGAACTCAAGAGGAGGAAGCAGATGCTTTTGTATACTTTCTGCAGTTTCTCCAGAAAGTAGAGCTTGAAATTGCCCCAGAGACAGTGTACATTCTGCTACTCCCACAACCAATATACACACAAATGGTGTGAACATCTTGGGGTGGAATTCTCCTCCTGCAGGTACACTTGTGAAACAACTGATCTCTCATTGCAGTAATTGAAAGGTTTTGAAAAAAAATCCCACGAGGAAAAAACAGAAAAGCTTTTTCTTTTCTTTTAAGCAGACTTCACAAGTGAACAAGTGCAAGTGTAGGCCTAGACCTAAGGATAAGGGAAAACAGTGCAGTGATATAACTAAAAATAATGGCAAAATAGATCTACAAATACAAATATAAGTATTAGAAAAATGGTAATACAACAACTAGAGAGAATCTTCAGAGTTGTTTCAGAAAATTTCTTGTCAAAGACACTAAGGCAAAGTGAGGCCATTTTCTTCAGCTAAACTCTAAGCCTGGTAACAAAGATCTGGACAAGCTACGCATTGCGATGCATTCTGAGACACAGATGTGTTTGGGCAGTCTGGGAAAGTTTTACCGGCACAGTAGTCCTGTTGTTAATTGAGGATCATAGGAGGGTGTTAGGCTAACAGCACTAGGGACCTTACAAGCCTAGCCAAGTTCAACCCATGTTCGCAAGGGAGTCTGGTTTAAGCAGACACTAAAATCAGCACCTAATTGCCCCTGTTCAAGAGGGACACGGGTGGAAGCCCCAGAGTGAATTTCCGGTTAACCATCCAATCGTCCAAATTGCGCTTAAATAGGGGCAATGAGGGGCTTTAACATGAACAGGAAGCTTGTTCCAAAGGTGGGGCAACCTCTGAGACACATCTGTCTCGCCAGCAAGTTCTGATGATGTCACATACTAGGGTTAAGATCCTTTGAGCGAGTGACCCGTGTGCCATTTGACTTGCAAATGTCCAGCATTTCCATTAAAGCTGGGTCACAGATTGCTCTAAATGCAAGGCACAGGTCACCTCTAAGCAGTCTGTACGACACAGAGTAAAGTGAAAATGATTTCAGTATGTCCACTTAAGACAGATCTTGAAGACCCTGAATTTTCTTTGTAAGGAACCTTTGTGGTCTCTCCAGTTGCTGCAGGTGTTTGGAAAGGAACATACCAAATGGAGTGCTGTACTCTATTATTGGCCTGATAAGGAAAGAGTACAGGGGGGTTATAGCCTCTTTTTTTCTGGAGGCAGTGCCCTTACTTATGATATGAGAAATATAAAAAGCCCTTACCACTATGGAGACATGGCGATCGAAGTTATGGTTCCTGTCAATCTGTGTGCCCAGATCTCTCACCACTGACTGCGTGCTTCTGGTATTGCTATTGATGTGGTAGTTTGCAGGAACATCACATTTGCTGAAGGGGATAATAATGCATTGTTTTGCATTAAGTTTAAGACCATGACTTTGGCACCAGTCATTAGTCTGCGTAAGACCTTCTTGCAGGATGCTGACATCCCTAGGGGTTTCAATGATCACTCCCCTGTTTGCAGTCATCAGCAAACTTTGTCAGCCACAGTCCTTTAATTTTAGCCTGTACTTCGGAGAAGTAGATTCCGAACAGTAGGGGTCCCAGAACCGATCCCTGTGGAACACCACTGGTTACGGGTCTTCTGGAAGAGGTGGCCCTCTTCTTATCAGATCATCTCTACTCTTGACATTTATATCTCCACTTTCTTTTTTACATAAAATTTCATCAACGTTTATTCTCCACGATTCAGATAAAAATCTTAAATCTGAAATCTATAAAATTCCTGCTATAGTCTGCTATAACAAAGTCTGTAAATTTACTACTACTTCTTTCGGCTTTTCCCGGTTAGGGGTCACCAAAGTGGATCAGCTGTCCACTCATGATTGGCAGTGGAGTTTTATGGTGTTGAGTTGCCAGCCCGATGCCAAACCTTCCACAGAAGGCACACACACACACACACACACACACACACACACACACACACACACACACACACACACACACACACTCATGCCTCGGGCCAATTTAGTGTGTCCAATCCACCTACAGCATGTCTTTGCTACAGGGTCCAAATACTCCACCCATCACTGCCATTCCCTCCACTCCCTAAACTGGCTTGAGCTTCCTAATTACCTAAAAATTCATACAACTCACCACTGCTCACAAACTCGTATTCCAACCCTCCATCTGCCTCTCTCTTTCATCCATCTTAACTCCTTACCTCCCCAGTCGTACTCTTAGATCTGAAAACCAAAACCTCCATAAAATCTATAAAACCCTTTTGCCCTCCTGGCCAATTACTTCTATCACAGTCCTTAGCTAAACTATGGAACTCTCTCCCTCCCTCCTTCTGCTGTATTCACAACCACTCTAATTTCAAATGTCTCCTCCATTCTTATCTTACCTCAGACTGGGACTGTTCCTGCTCCCTTCCCACCTAAATTACACTGTCATCACTTTCAAACCTCCCTTCACTAACATTATTGTTAAAACAAACACTAAACTTGTATAACACTTTATGACTTGTACTTATATTATCAGTATTACTTTAAACTTTTTTATTTTAACATTTGTGTTCTTTAAACATATACTCCCTGACTTTGTATTTTAAATTGTATATTTATGCTTTTGTATACTGTACATTCCATACTTTACTTATGTTAAATTCTGTTAACTGCTTTTGGAGCTTTTCTCCCCCGAGCCTCCCCTGAAAATGGGCTCTGCTTGGCCCAGTGGACTTCCCCGGTCAACAAACTGAAAATAAATAAATACATTCACCCATAAATATATTTACTGGGAAAACAAAATCATATCCCATATTCTCAGTGCCCCCATTACTCCATGTCTATACACCAAAACTACATGTAGCAAGACACACAACCCTCCACACAATTCTATATTAAGGAGCACCCATGAAACAAATGTGAACCATCCCAAAATGAAAATAGGACTCCAGCATATCTTGGTTATACTGGCCTATGGCCAGACATTAGAGTTTATTACCTACATAGTTCATTTTTTGTAGAAAAAGACATAAATCTAGTGCTTCTGCTTCAACATCTTTATTCACATTCTCAGTAAGTCAATCTTCATTTCAGGATGTAATTCTTCTAAGTTCCCTTCACTGTAATTTCAAAAACACTTACCATCCTTATTCAATTAAATGAGTGGTTAAACTAGTAACAATTCCAATTTCCTAATCTTAAGTTGAATAAATAAAATTAAGATCATATGATTTTTACACACACAAAGACTTAATTTCCAAACTATTCACCACCACTCCATGTGTTTCATACATTATCCTTATTACTTTATCTGAAAGACCTGTATCTTGTCCCATTTCCAAATGCTCTGCCAAAGTTACAATTTCAATGGCAGGGTTGGGAAACCACAACCAATCTCCCATAAACTGAAGGTAAAGCACAGCTGTGTAAAGTAAACTTACCATAAAGTATGGTTGTGTAAAATCTTACCATAACAGCAGATGTCCTTCTCTTCACTGTTGCAGTATTCTTAACAGGAGGGATTACCTGCCAAGGGCGGCCCGACATCTGGCTACTACACCAAAGCCTTTTGATACACCATAAGTCACATGTATACTCCCCCATGCAAGGCATAGGGCATTACGGTGACACCCAGCATTAAGCAATTCACACAAATAAGAGAAAACCAAAAGAACATCCACAGTAAGTGGGTCCAGGTTACAAGAAAGACATCAACCAGAAAACCTCTTCCATTTGGACAAGTAGGATTTCCTAGTAGTGGGTTTTCTGGCTCCTGCAGAACCCAAACCACATCCTCAGAAAAAAAATGCCTAGAGGGAATCAAAATCCTCTCACCCACAGTGTCAGTTGACGAGTGAACAGTTGGAGATGGATGAGAGATCCCTTATCTTGTATGAGAAGATCCACCCTATGAGATAACTTGTGAGGACTGCCCTTGGCTAAGTGCAGAAGAAGAGGGAACCAATGCTGGCTAAGTGCAGAAGAAGAGGGAACCAATGCTGGCTGGGCCAAAAGGGAGTCACAAGCAAGATTTTGGAAACATCCTGTTTTATCTTGCACAGGACTTGGAATGACAGGAAGGGGAGAGAAGGCATAAAGAAACATCCCCTTTCATGAAAACAATAGGGTGCCCACCTTCCAGACCACAGGACATGGATTCCTGGCACAAAATTGAGGAAGCTGCCTGTTCAGAGGGTTGGTAAAGAGATCTACTTGAGGAATATCTCACTGGTGGACAACATCCAGAAACACATCTCTGCGAAGCTTCCACTCATGAGATTGTGTGGGACTGGGTACTAAATCACTAGCAACCAAACCTGGAGTGCCAACCTGCAAAGAAGACAGAAACGTGTCCCTCCTTTGTTTGCTGATGTACCACATAACTGTGGTGTTGTCTGCAAAGATCTTTCGGGGCTATTGAGAAAACAGAAAATGGAACAGAAGAGCTCTCATCTCCTTGATATTGATGTGCTCCTTCTACTGCTGAGGACAACAAAGATCTTGCACCTTTAGGTTTCCAAAGGAAGCCCCCCCCCCCAACCCCCATCTGTGTCCAGCTCCTGAGAGGGAAGCGGGGGTTGAAAGGGAAGCCCTGGATTCAAAGTCAGCTGGTGAATCCACCACTGAAATTCTAACATTGGACATGGAAAAAGAGGAACTGGAAACTGTAGAGGATGAGAACCCTGATGCCAAACTGACTTTATATACCACTGAAGCTTTCTCACATGCAATCTGGTGAAGGGAAGCATAGGGATGGTGGATGCCACAAATTCCACAGCCCTCAAAAATTCCCTGGCTGAAATCAAGGCCAGAGGAAGAAGGGACTTAAAAAAGGAAATCAGAATCAAAGCCTTGGGAGGAGGCAGGGATGCTAACATAGGAACAGTCTGGATTCTGCATCCCAGAAAAAGATTCAAATAAATGTTATTGTCATTTAGGAAACACAAGTGCTACCTAAACGAAATTTCGAGTGTCAGCTCTTTTACAGGAGAAAAAGCACAAAAAAGACAGATATGATAGCCATTAAAGAATTGACATGATAGGCATTAAATAATTAACAATAACTATAGTACAAAACTAAATATCTAAGTAGCTGTCACACATGCTTGTACACTATTTATTACATAGGACAACACTGACTATTAGATAATTAACCCATGAAAAGAAAAGTACACTATACACAGAGGTGAGATTGGGTGATAATGCATATAAGAAAGTGACTGGAATTGCACTTGAATGAGAATATATTAATTTTAGTATGCAATAAATAAATAGAATTACTGTATGGAAAAAGAATGAGAGTGTAACAATCTATTATAGTTTTGATGCATCCAGATTTATGTCTGCATTAATAAATCTTATTGCAGTTGGATAAAATCTGTTCATGAATCTGGAGGTCCTGCAGCGGATACTACGTAACCTTCTACCAGAAGCAAGTTTAGTGAACCAACCATACGCTGATGAGAAGTGTCACTCAGTATTTTGCGGGACCTCTTTTTACATTTCAGTTAAAGAGCTCCTGTAAGGTAGGAAAACTAGTGCCCACAATCTTTTCCAATGTTCTTATTATTCTTTGCAGCTTCTTCCTTTCAACCACTGTGCTGTTACCGAACCATACAGTGCAGTTGCTGGTGATAATGCTCTTGATGGCTCCTCTATAGAAGGTAATTAGAGCATTCATACAGAGATTTGCTTTTCCTCAGCCTTCTTAGGAAGTGTAGTAGCTGGTGGGCTTTTTTTAATTAGCTGGCCTGCACTTGTACTCCAGGAAAGATCCTCTGATATATGTACCCCCAGGAACTTTGTAGTTTGGACTTTCTCCACTTCTTCGCCATTGATCTTGAGGGGCAGGTGCACGGCAGAGCTATTTCTGAAATCAATAGTAATTTCTTTTGTTTTACTGACATTCAGGTTCAAATTGTTGTTACTGCACCATTCGATCAGGGGGTTGACCTCATTCCTAGACCCACTCTCATCATCACCACTTATGAGTCCCGCCACTGTGGTGTCATCTACAAATTTGATGATGTGGCTGTTGCTAGCTTTCACAAGGCAGTCGTGGGTAAGGACTGTGGCTCAGCACACAGCCCTGGAGTACTCTGGTGTTGATTGTAATACTCCCTGAAGTGATGTTACCAGCACAGGTCCTTTGTGGTCTTCCAGTCAAGAAATCGAGGATCCAGTTGCACAGCCCTTTATTTATGCCAAGGTTAATTAGCTTTTCTATAAGTTGCACTGGAATCACCATATTGAATCCTGAGCTGAAATCGTATGGATACCCTGGCATAGTTGTTCTTCTCTTCAAGATGCTCCAATGTGAGGTGAAGTGCCACTGAAATGGCATCAGCAGCTGATCTGTTTGCCCGGTAGGCAAACTGCAGTGGGTCAAAGGATTGGGGTAGTACTGCAGTCAAATGCCTTTTAACCAGTCTTTCAAAGCATTTCATTATTTGATGTAAGGACCACTGGCCTGTAATCATTTAGGCAAGTGTAGTTGGCTTTTTTGGGCAGAGGGATTATGTTGTCAACTTTGAAGCATGCTGGTACTTTTTCCTGGACAAGCGAGGTATTGAAGATGTCCATCAGGACTATGCTCAGTTGGTCTGCACAACCTTTCAATACTTACCCTTCCATAATGTTATCAGGGCCAGCAGCCTTCCTGGGGTTCACTTTTCTCAACTGGTTCCTTACATCCACACCAGTGAAGTTACGTACTTCCTCCTTTTGGTCATTGAGAAGCTTTACAGCCTCCAAGTTGTTTTCCTCTTCAAACCTGCCATAAAATGTGTTTAGATTGTCCAGAAGTTCAGAGCTCTCATCACACTGAGCTGACTTGGTCTTGTAGTCATTTAGCTGTTGGTGCTATCATCGCACTGAGCTGACTTGGTCTTGTAGTCAGTTAGCTGTTGGTGCTATCATCACACTGAGCTGACTTGGTCTTGTAGTCAGTTAGCTGTTGGTGCAATCATCGCACTGAGCTGACTTGGTCTTGTAGTCAGTTAGCTGTTGAATGCCATGCCACAAGCTTCTTGAGTACTTTGCATCCTTGAAGCATCCTTGTATCCTCTTTCCATACTCCCTCTTGGCCTCCTCGACACCTTTATTTTAGATTACACCTTGCCACACTTAGACCTTTCTTATCCTTTGCCCTGAAAGCAGCGTTTCTTGCCCTCAGCAACTCATACACGTTGCTGTTTAATCATGGTTTTTGGGTGGCTCTTACTTTAACATTTTTGATGTTCGTTACATCCTCCATGCATTTGGATATACAAGCCACAGTATCCTTTTCACTTGAACCTCTAGCAATTAATTGGTTTAAATCTTACTTAAGACAATAGACAACAGGCTGTACTATGGGACAATAAACTATCTAACCACCTTCCCATTTCCCTTGGTGTTCCTCAGGGCTCCATATTAGGCCCACTCATATTTTCCATCTTTATCAATGACCTTCACTATTCAATTCCTCAAACCACCTGCATTCAATATGCACACGACTCTACAATAATCTGTTCAGCCTCTTCTCAAACTGAACTACAGTCCCTTACCCAATATTCATTCAATACTGTAGGACAATGGTTTTTAAACCGCTGCCTCCTCCTAAACCCCTCAAAAACTAAACGTTTACTGTTCACCACAACCCAAAAGTCCATTCTAATAAATTTCTCTCTCACATCTAATAATGGCACTCTCATAGCTTCTGAACCTACCACCAAACTTCTAGGTATAACAATAGATAGCAACCTTAACTTCAATACTCATATAAACAGCACAGTAAAAACAATCAACAAAAAATTAGCGTCCCTCTATAGAATAAAACCCTTTCTTACTCCAGTAGCCAGGACCGCTATAGCCAGAACTCACTTAATCTCCACTCTACTCTATGCTTCACCTATCTACACTAATCTTTCTAAGAACAACCTAAACAAACTGGCAACCTCTTATAATAATATTACTAGATTTGCAACTGCCTCTCCTTTTAGAACACATTACTGTCTTAATCTAAAGCAACTCAGATGGCTTGAATTTCCAAACCAAGTTATATTTCATCAGCTTACTATAGCCCATAAAACCCTATACCAACCCACCAACACTCCAATACTCACTAGCATCATTACCCCTTACAACAATCTTTAGAATTTACGCTCCTCAAACACAATACTTACCAATACTTGCAAAGCCAACAACTTGGCAGGAGACTCCCTTTTCTCTAATGCTGTTGGAAAGCACTGGAATCTTTTACCCACTGAACTTGCACCTCCATCCTCATTAACTCTATTTAAACAGAAGCTAAAACTATTCCTACATACCCACTGGCTATGCCCCTGTACTAACCCTGACTAACTTTCCTCCCTTACACTAATGAATACTCCTCACCTTTATAGACTTATCCTTTAGATACCAAAGACTATGACATGACAATTCATATATGTATATAGTAACATCTGTTGTATAATTACCTATTATTATTTGAATTATGCTTATGATGAGTACTGTACTTTATATTACCAACAGCTGTTTAACTTTGGACTGTTGCAACTTTTTATATTGTATATTGTATCTGTCTTGGGAGTCTTGGAGCTTATCTCCCCATATTTTTTGTATATGCCTTGGAGCTTTTCTCCCCAGGCCTCTACTGAAAATGGACATTTATCCAGTTAGACTAGCCCGGTCAACAAATGTAAAATAAATAAATAAATTGTCTCAGTATATTCATTTATGTTCACCAGATTGTTCACTATGGCTGCCTCCCTGAAGACATCCCAGTTTGTGGTTTCAAAGCAGTCCCTGAGACTTTCCATGGCTCCTTCATGCCAGACCGCAATTTGTTTAAGTGGGCTTAGCTCTGATCAAGAGAGGTTTGTAAGCTAGTATTAGTTTTATGGAGATGTGATCAGAGCCACCCAGGTTTCGTTGTTGTACAGCTCTGTATACCCCTTTTATGTTAGCGTAAGTCTTGCCCAGAGTATTTACTCCCCTTGTGGGAAAATCCACAATTTCGTAGTAACTGGGTAGCCAGACATCTGATTTGTTGAAGTCACCAGCTAGCATAAATGCACAGTCAGAATTCTTGCATTGCAGCTCACATACAGTACTATGCAGTATACTTAGTGCTTCAGTAATGTTATATATACAGCTGCTACAGACTCCATTTATTTACCTGGGCACATAAAAAGATCTGCATTTCAGGATCAGAAATTCCACATTTACAGAGCAATGTTCATTCACAATGTTGGGAGGGTGGCATAATGGTTAAGGTATTTGTCTTACAAACAGAAGGTGCAGGGTTTGAGTCTCACAAGGGATAATTGGCTAGGCTTAAAATGGCTCGCAAGGGCAGTTAGTCTAGTACTAATCTATGAACCTATGTTACAGTTTTTGCACCAGCTATCATTCACAAAAATGCACACTCCGTCTCCCTTGGCTTTTCCACACAGAGCTAGGTTCCTATCAGCTCTGAACAAAGTAAAACCATCAAGGCTTACAGCACTGTCACTAAGCCTGTTATTTAGCCAAGTCTCTATAAAGATTAAAAGATGGGAATTTCTCACCTTGTTTGTGGTGTTGAGCTCAAGCCTGAGAAACTCTATCTTGTTGTCTAATGAGCATACATTTGCTAACAGAATTGAGGGAAGTGCAGGCCTATGAGGGCCATGACGGTGACAGGAAGGACCTTTGAAAATTCACAGTGAAGATAAAGCTTTGCAACACAGCAATGACCCACTGAAGGTGCTGTAAAAGAATCTCTGGAGAGAAGTCTTGAATAAGCAGGTCATCTAAATAAGGAAAGACCTGAATGTCTTTGAGCCTGCAAAAAAGCAACCACAGGATCACTGGCCTCAAACAGATGCCCTATGCAGCTCGACTGAAGAAACTCCAGTTGTACTCGGTTGCATACTGCCTACTCAGAGGTGATCTCTGCCTAACATACAAGGCCATGTCCAACCCAGAATTGATGGACATGCTCCACCTAAAGAAAACCTTATCCCCTCGAGCCATACTCTCTAGGGATCTAAACCTCACCACAACAATAAATAGGACGTGCTGGAGGGATAGATTCCCGTCCCAGAGACTTCCCATGCTTTGGAACAAGATCCCAATCTAAATTAGGCAGAGCACCTCGCTAACACTCTTCAAAAGAAACCTTGACGAGTGGATGGGAAACAGAAAGTTTACCTCGGGGATCACTTCAGTGGCTCTGCTGGACAGAGGCACAGGGAACTAATCTAAGGAGGCAGTGAAAGCCAACACATTCTGGCTAGGCTTATAAATGCCTTCGGGCAGATAGGTTCATAGGTGGGTACTAGGCTATCTCTTCTACACTTCAGACACTTGCTAACAATCTCATTTAAAAGAATTCCAACATCCTGGCAATGGTATCCCAAAGGAAATTTCCTCAAAAGGAGATTCAGGACTAGCAGACTCCTCTTCCTCAGTGCCATAATCCAAAGGAGAAGGAATCTGGGTAGAAAAATACTGATCACTAAATCTCTTGAGGGAAGTTGACCAAGGAGGAGCCTGGACAGAGACCCCACCCCCGAGGAGGCTTAACAGCGTTGAACAAACCCTGTGTAAAACTGCCATTCACTTTGAGGGTCCTTAGGAGCAGAAGAAATATATTTTGTCTTTTGCTTCTTTTTTAAAGGGGATGTCTACCTTATGAAATGTAGAAGGCTCAGACATCGGCCTACATTCAATAATTGTAGTCGGGACTTCCTCCTCACAATTATCTGAGGAGCCCCCCAGGCCCTTTGGTGATAATCAGACATCTCCCCTGAACATCCAAAACAGATGTCTGCAAGGCCTCAGAGGACATGTGAGAAGCTAGATCCATGCCAGCTTCGAACGGGTCACAGTAGAGGAATCCAACCCAGAAACCGGACGATCCTCCGGGCTTTCACCAACCTCTAGAGAGAGATGTCTGGTGAAGGAGGCACAGCCAAAGAATCCAACTGGACTTTTTTTGGCCCTCTTCTACAAAGACGGATGACCCTCAGGCCAGGAAGTACCATCTATAGTGTCTTTCACATTGGTTTTCAAGATAGATAGCGAGGGATGAAAAATTACTACACAAGGTCTTTGAAATAAAAGCCTGACAAAATAGTACAGGACGTATGGTGGTAAGAAGGACCTAAACAAAACGAGCACTGCTCGTAATGGTCTTTATGGGGAATCTGTCTCCCACAGTGGCATTTACCCTTTCTGAAAGACATGAAACCCCACAACAACAAAATGCTAAAAACAAAAATGCATAAGCAAAAAACCCCAATGGGGCACTTATCTGAACGGTTAGGTAAACTAGCAACCACTTGAGCTATCAGACCTATGATCAAAGATGGCAGTCAGACTGGCGGCAAAGAAGTTCTGAAGATATGTCCAGATGTCACCTTTATGCCCCATGCCTTGCACGGGAAGCATTTGTGATGTACAGTCCATCATTAACAACCTAAAGGCTTTGGTATACTGGCCAGATGTTGGGCAGCCCTTGGCAGGGAGTCCCTCATATTAAGAATAATGCAACAGTGAAATGAAGGACATCAGTAGATGTCTGAATGATCACTTTTGCAGTACCTTTAGCTATTAGCTATAAGGGTTGTATCCTGACAAGGATATAACAGCCAGCCAGCTTTCAAAGCTTCAGGGCACTTTTTACACACCCAAATTGTCTGCCTGCTCAAGCTGAGCTGACTAAAAGGCAAGTTTGGGTGTCAAGCCCTTCAAAGCCTTCCTGCCAACAGACAGAGGGAGGTTGAGCCCTGAAAGGGCAATGCTAGGAAGAACAAAAAATAAATAAATAAATAAATAAATAAATAAATAATGACACACCCTGGCATAAACAACACACCAATCATTTGAACATTACACAGCTGTACTATGCCCATCATATTTATCACTGCTGCAGTATCCTTAGCTATATGGGTAGATTACCTTAGCTAACTACATTTGGGAGGTAAAAGGAGAAGAGTCCAGGAGCTCCTGGAGAATGGTCCTTGCAAAGCCTGATCCAGACGTATAGAAGGAATCAAGCTTACAGCACTTTGTAAAAGTATGTACAAAGGACCAAGCTGAAGCTTCTAGAATACTTCTAGAATCCATCCCATTCCAAAAAGCCACAGATGAAGCCAAGGCTCTGGTAGAGTGATCCTTGACCCTGTCTGGAATAGTTTTGTTGTGGTGAGTATAACAAAAGATAATAGCTTTAGACAACCATTTGGAAATAGCAATGGATCTGAAGATCTGAAAGATTTAGTTACATCAAAATAGTACCCGAGTTGGCTGTGGACATGAGTACTCTCAACATCTGTCAGGTCAATTTGTTCTGACTTTGTTAACTGGCTTACCTTTCCCTCAGTCCTTACACAGTAATCATTTTTGTTATGAGTAACTTTACCACAAAATGTGGAGTCCTTGTCAGGATTTTGGGAGTAAATATCTACCTGACAAGGTGTTATTATTTGGGGAATTTATAGACAATGAGATTTCTTTTTTGTAGGGGGGATCCTTCAAATAATTCTATCACCCAGTGGCAGTTAAGGTGATGCATAGTACAATGCAGATTAATTTCTTAGATGCTGTCATATCAAAATAAGGATGACAGCAAGCCTCAGAGCAAAATATATAAAAAAAATGTAGCTGTTAAGCTATGAGAGCAAATGTCACCCCTTTATATCCATCATAAATCATTCGGCCAGCTTTTATGTCTTATTAAAATACTAATGAAGACAGAAAATGGAAATACAGTTACGCAATAAAAATACAAGATTTACCGAAAAATAATATCCTGAGAAATAACTTGAGGGTCATATGGAAAGAGTTTGTAAGAAGCACAGGGAACCACTATGGGCTCATTTATAGCAGGCAAAGTAAATGCAGCTAAAATTAGAAGTAATAACAGGTCATATTTGTCACATGCTATTTTGTTTCATCTTAAAATGTCCCAGTAAATAGGACATTTTACTATCTAACAAACAAATGGTTCATGCAAATGGAGATATTCCTATATATTCCTAGAAATCATAATATTAAAAGGTCTTCTAGTTTAAAGTTGTTGTTGTGTCTTTCGGCTTTTCCCGGTTAGGGGTCGCCACAGCGGAACTCTGGTCCACTAATGATTGGCAGTTGATTTTTTTTTTACGTGCTGAGTTGCCAGCCCTGACGCACAACCTTCAACGAAGGTACGCCCATTCAGGCATGTCTCCAAGCAGAAGACGCTCTAGCTGAGAGTCGAACCGGACAGCGTCTTACTGTGCGGCGACAACGCTACCGCAGCACCACCACCGCGGAGTTAAAGTGTTCATGAATAAAAATAATTAAATGTTACAAATATTCTGCATGTGATTACATGAACTGTGCCTAAGATTCCATCAGCTGTGCAAATGTAGTTTTCCATCTCATTACAGGAAAAATGTTATTTTAATAGCACAATTACATGTCATATAGTTGGAATTATTTATATTATAGCTTGCATTTGGTGATATTTCCATCGGAGGGAAACAAAAATATTAGAATACATATATTACAGCCAGTAAATGGCATTAACAACAATATTACAAATCCTACAGCTACCCATAAATGGGTGGGCTCTTTAAATTCCAGGCACTGCAGATAATCCCAAAAAGTAACACTATGGAGACTACGTTACTAAAACATTAAACAATGAAAGTGGCGGTAGTATCTGACTTCCATTAGAGAGTATGGTTGGAATACGTAAATAAATATAAATCTTGTGGTACTGAGCAATCCCTACCTAAATTTTCTTAAAGTCTTCATATTTATCATGGTGTATTACTGCGCCTGAGATGTATTTTGTCTTGTACCTGTATTTACTGTTTATAAAAGTTTGCTGTCTTTAGATTCAGTTGCCAATAGTAATACATATTGGATACCATCTGTACACTATTGCTAAGGCTGTTTTAGAAGTGCTCACGTTACAGGTGAACTAAACACGGTAGTAAAATAATGATGCATTAGATTTGTAGTAACATTTCAAAGATGATATAAAAATATTTTTTTTTATCTGAACAAATCTGCGAAAAAACTGAAGTAGTCTGAAAGCATATTTCATATTACGCAACTTTCTAATGTGGTTTTAAGTGATATTTAATTGATGCACACAATTCACTTTTCATCTGAGTTAGTGTGTATTTTGTTACAAGATTCATATTATCATAGTCTTATCCACATCAGCAGCCCACATACCACCTCTATAAGAACTTCCCTTCTTCATCTGAATTAAGTCTTAGATTATAATATGCAGTTGTTCTTCCTTCCTTCCTTCGATACTTGAAAATGGCTGGTAATATTCAGCAGCTTCGTCCACATCATCTTCACCCAAAACATTACAAACATTATTCACAAAGGATACCAGTCTCCAATGTTCCATTAAAGTCCAAGTCACGTCTCTTAGAAGTGCAACGTAAATGAATACTTTAGCATGTGCATTAAATCCTCACATTTTAAACTGGAACTTGAACATAAATACATTAACGATAAAAAAAACTATAACATTTCTATTGTCATGCAGTATACAATTTTCTTTCGTCCCAACACTGCATACATTGTACATTTCCTGCCATTTTGTAAACCTCGCTCCTTCATTATTATTCTACATGAATTATTCCCACAAATTCCATTTATTTCTATAAAATTTGCATTTTCCATTTTCTAAAGATCCCAGCTCCAGTTCTTTTACCTCCTTTACAACTTTCAATACTCGGGTACAGTTTGTTTAAATTTTGATTTCCATTTTCCAGTAACTAATTTTTTGGCAGCTGATATCAATAAGGTTATTAAAGCATTACTACGTCTAGGAAATTCAGATCCGATATCCAAGCTCAAGAGTAATTTCCTTAGTTACAACCATTTGTTCCCTCAATAGATCCATGTACTTTGTAAGGAATTTTTAAAGTCTGCCAACTCATTAGATTCCTAAAATAAACGCGTTCCCAATTGCTTCTCACATGCTCATTTCTATTCAAATGTGTGTAACACTGCTATTTGCACCCTGCATTTCTTAATATAATTCAATGCACTTTCCTTTTTGTCTACAGCTGTAAGGCCATTTTCATTCCATTTTAATATTGGCAGAGGAGCCATTCTGATAAAAAAGCTATTGTATGTTGTATGTGTGTTGGCAATGAATCTGTCAGCTAGTATACTGGCATTTCCTCCAACATTCCCAAGGCAGGCAGCATGCAGACTGGACACACTAAAGTGGCCATAGTTGTGTGTGTGTGTGTGTGTGTGTGTGTGTGTGTGTGTGTGTGTGTGTGTGTGTGTGTGTGTGATGGAAAAATGACTGTATCAAGGCTAGCCACCCAGTGGTATGAATACTTGCTCTAGGTGACGGTCATTGTTGATGTGATATCCTGACCCAACGTACAAAACAGGAAAAGGAGGGGTTAATGCCTGCCTTGTTTTGCAGTCTTTTTCATCTCTCTGCCCTTGTTTGATCCTTACCTTTCTTGCCATCTTTTACATTTGCCTGGGTCAGCACCAATGTGAAATTTCCTCCAATACTGCATTAATTTGCACACTGTTGGTTATGATTTCCCATAGTTTTTCCCTGTATATTTCCTTCCAGGTCATTTCTTCCACATTCAGCTCCTCTGCTATTAATTTATTCACAAACTGAGGTGGTTTATTCTCATATTCTTGTAACGCAGTTCTTTACATCCACCCCTTCCATATGTCTGCAGTTCACCTGTTTTTACCATCTGTACACCATTCTGTACTACTGCAGTCTTCAACTCTCCATTTTCCCAATACCCTAATACTACTTAATTCCTTCACGTTTTTATCCCAAGAAATGCTCTCCAACCTGTAGCCATCTAAATAATCCGACAGGTGGGATCTGTAAAGGTGCCACCACCCATTTATAAACCTTTAGCCTACTTCCTATATCTCATCACAAAATAATTATGATGATGATAATGACAATAATAACACTAACAATAACATATGATGATAACAATAACTTATGATAACAATAATAACACCAACAATAACCTATGATAACAAGAACACTAACAATAACAATACCCTATGATGAAAACAACAATAACACTAACAATAACCTATGATGATAACAATAACACTAACGATAACCTATGATAACAATAACACTAACAATAACAATAACCTATGAGGATAACAATAACACTAACAATAACCTATAACAATAACACTAACACTAATCTATGACAATAATAACACTAACAATACCCTATGATGATAACAATAAGACTAATAACCTATGACGATAACAATAACACTAACAATAACCTACGATAACAATAACAACAACAATAACCTATGATGATAACAACTATAACAATAACCTGTGATAATACCACTAACAATAACAATAGCCTATAACAATAATAAAACTAATAACAATAACCTATGATAACAATAACACTAACAATAACCTATGATGATGATGATAACAATAACACTAACAATAACAATAACCTATGATGATAACAACACTAACAAGAACAATAACCTATGATAACAATAACACTAACAATAACCTATAACGATAATACTAACAATAACCTAGGATGATAACAATAATACTAACAATAACCTATGATAACAATAACACTAGCAATAACCTATGATAACAATAATACTAACAATAACAATAACCTATGATGATAACAATAACAACACTAACAATAACCTATGATAACAATAACACTAACAATAACCTATGATGATAACAGTAACACTAACCTATGATGATAACAATAACACTAACAATAACCTCAATAACAATAACATAATAAAACAGCAACACTAACAATAACCTATGATGATGATAATACTAACAATAACAAAAACCTAGGATGATAACAATAATACTAACAATAACAATAACCTATGATAACAATAATACTAACAATAACACTAACAATAACCTATGATAACAATAACACTAACAATACCCTATGATGATAACACTAACAATAATCTATGATGATAACAATAACCTATGATGATAAATATAACAATAACCTATGATGATAACAATAATAACACTAACAATAACAATAACCTATGATGATAACAATAATAACACTAACAATACCCTATGATAACAATAACACTAACAATAACCTATGATGATAACAATAACAACAACCTATGATGATAACAATAACAACACTAACAATAACCTATGATAACAATAATAACACTAACAATAACCTATGATAACAATAACAACAATAACCTAGTCCTCAGTTTCTAGTGTGTTCAAAATGTATATAATTTCCCTGGTTTATTCAAGATGTTTTAATTCTTCTCCAAGCCCAAGCCCCACAAGTCCTACTCTCCAACTGCTACACTTTCCTTTTCACTGTCTTTCCCCTACCTCTCATACCATAATTTGGATTTAGGGATATATTTATGCTCTCTGCTATGAGCACTATATCTGTCACAAACTTTTGATTTTTTTTCCCCCAGAGTTCTCTAACTCGCGTAGTACAGGTTGAAGCTGCAAGTAAACCGAATCCAGAATAAGCATGAGAATCATTAACAAGTAGCTGTCTCCTGACTCTGTATATCTTCCTTTCACCTGCCTTATCAACTCACTTTGCAAACTGGCCATTTCTCAGTTGTGAAACTTTCAGCAAATTGCACCCACAAATAAATACTTTATTAGTTTGCCCTCTAAATATAAATATTGAAAAAAAATACCCATTCCCTGCCCCCTTACAAACCTGCTACAGTCTCTTCCTCTTAACAGATGGGCTAACAGTGTAAGTAACAATTCCCCTGTTTCCATCTACCTCTAACTAATCCCTATCTTTACAGCTTATTTTCTTGAATTCCATGTTCTGCATCATTCTATTATTAGAAAGGCTTGGGTACTATACACCCTTACAAAAAAACATGTACCATCACCCTCACAACAACCATCACAACATAGCATAGCAACTCAGTTCAATAAATACTTTACTGAAACTATCCAAAACCTTGCTAATTCTCACACTGTCTCCACCACCCCAACCCCACCCACAGCCCAACAAAGCAGCAACTCCCAAAATAGCTGCAATCTCTTTACATTCCACCCAGTGTCTGTTGATACCACAAGAAAACTAAAACCTACCACATTAGCCGCCGACAATCTCCCAGAAGAATTTCTGCAAATTGCAACAGATGCTTTAGCATACCCAGTAACCATTCTCATAAACAGATCATTATCAGAAAACATGGTCCCAGATATTTGGAAAACCTCACGCATAATACCCTTACATAAAGGAGGTAACTCAACTGAACTTACTAATTATAGGCCAATTGCCATCCTGTCCCCCTTATCCAATATCCTAGAGAGGACTATACACACTCAATTAATGACTTACCTTAACACAAATAAACTATTGTCAAACACTCTGCCCCTCTCACAGCACTACCACAGCCCTCATGTCCTTCACAAATGCAGTGAACCACTACAGAAACAAACAGAGGACTGTTTGTATCTGCTACATTTTTAGAGTTGTCAAAGGACTTGGATATGGTCAATCATGACAAACCCATCAGCATTCTCTCCACCCTAAATCTCAGTAACTCCACTATCACATGGTTCAGAAGTTATGGCAACAACAACTTTCCCCTTTACTTTAGGGGTTCCACAAGGCTCCATCCTTGAACCTCTACTCTTCACCCTCTTCACCAACTTGCTCCACACTGCCACACAAGCCACTGTCATACAATATGCGGATAACTCTACGCTAATCTGCGCAGCTTCCTCCCTTCATGACCTCCACACCACAACCCAAGACTCCTTCCTGTCCACAGAAGCATGGCTCAGCAACTCCCAACTCATACTAAACCACAACAAAACAAAACTCCTTCTCTTCTCCCCAACAAAAGTGACCCCCTTCTTCCCAAACTTTCACTATCCTATCCAAAAATAAAAGCACCATCACCCCTACAACTCATACCAAATTGCTGGGTGTAGAAATCGACAACAACTTGAAGTTCGATATACACATAGCACAAACCATTAAGAAGGTCCACAAGAAACTATGTTTACTTTACAGAAACAAACAATTCCTAACTAGCACACAAAATCTACTACTGCTCGCATGCCTCTCCTATCTTCCCTCCTAAATGCCTCCCCAATCCTAACCAGCCTCCGCAAATCTGAACTAACCAAACTCGAAGCTTGTTGTAATAAAATTGACAAGTTTGCCACTGATGTCCCATACAGAACACATCACTGTACAGCTCTTAAACAACTAGAATGGTTAGAACTTCCTCAGCTACTATGCTTTAATCAGTTAACCTTTGCCCACAAAATACTGCATCAACCAGACAAAACCCCTGCCCTCCAAAAACTATTACAACCAAACAACACAGCTGAGAATCACTCTTCTCAAACTACATCCCTAACATATGGAACAAACTCCCACCCAATGTACTACCTGCTGCTCTTTAACTTCTTTCGGCTTTTCTAGGTCAGGGGTCGCCACAGTGGAACTCCGGTCAGCTAATGACTGGCAGTGGATTTTTACGGTGCCGAGTTGCCAGCCCGATACCCAACCTTCAAAGAAGGCACACCCATTCATGCACCTACCTACCTGCATGTCTTTAATGTCACTCGACTGCGGGGAGGACATGCAGACTCCACATAGAAGGCACTCCAGCCGAGAATCGAGCAGGAGAACCTCTTCCTGTGAGGCGACAACACTAACCGCTGCACCACTGCGGCTATTCCTGCTGCTCTTTAACACAGTTTAAAAAACTACATCTGAAAGACTCCTGGCTCTGTAACTGCCCTCGATAGACCTCTAACTACTCAACTCTACATCTCTAACTAACTTTGTATCTCATTGCCCTTCCAATAAATCCTAACTGAGGCATCTGTACTCTTCTTGTCTCAGGAGTCTCTCTTCTTCCCAAGCATAACAAATGACTTGTATACATATGTACACACTCAGATAAAACGTGTACAACAGACGTCATAGTATAAGACATATATTTATCTTTTTGTAACTTTTATGTTTGACACTTTTGCTTGCAGACAGGTCTTTTTCTTTTGCAGTGTATATAAACTTTATGTTTTTATATAAGTCTTATATTACCTGTAACTGCAACTCAAACTTGTAATTTTGCTTAACTGGAGCTTTTCTCCCTGGGCCTCCGCTGAAAAAGGACCGGTGTCCAGTTGGACTTTCCTGGTAAACAAATGTTAAATAAAATAAACAACTTCACTGCCCAAATTCTGTAAAACAACCACAAACTTGCCCAGCCTGTCCCCTTCACCCATCCATACTCTGTACACCCAACATTCATTTTTACGCTGATGTTATTCTCTTCACATCTCCCCCCTCATACCATGCTTTCAAACTTCAAATCTAAACTAATTTCTACAAACTATCACAAATACACAGTGCAAAACATACGTAACTGCACTGAGACATAAATGTTTGCTTTCTGACATCCCTGCCAGACTTGAATCTATTCCTAACCCTGATAACTCCCTCAAAGTCGGTCAATCATTTACATATTTAGGTACTACATTAAAGCCTTCACTTATGATTACAAAATGAATAAAGCCTTCACTTATGACTACAAAATGAATAAAACAATCAATACATTTCACCATATCTTGAGTTCTAGGCAGGGCTGCCATCCGCAAAAGCAATCTCTAGCCTCAACTCAAAACAGTTCCTCTCTCCATGCATAATAATCCCCAAAAAAAATCTTACCTGCGACACACCCTAAGCACGTGTACAGTTATCTTCTTCACTCTATCAAATGAGCAATAAACACCGCTTCTTTCTATCATGCACCAACAGTCTAGTATAGTCTACGAAAGATCTGCTCTCTTACTTTTTACCATATTATACAAAATACTGGACATCAACTCCACCCTACAACTCTTTTCAAAAAGATATACATCAACAACCAATTCTGTCTCTGGTCCCATTTAAACAAATGCACCGATTCTGAAACACCCTACAACCTGAACTGCCACCTTTCACCAACCAGATTAACACCGGGCAAAAAGGTCCTGTTTCAACCAGTTTTGCTCTTGTATACCATTCAAACAGCACACCAATCCTGCAACACTCTGCAACCTCAAATTATTACCTTTGACCAACTCGATAAAGTCCTGATGAAGATCTCCGTTACTTCAATGGCTTGAACAACTGTAAAACCTATGTTAATCCATTAAAATATATCATATCACCTCTGTGTTCCAGTGTAACTCTGTATTTTCTATTTTAGGTCACCAACTATAGAACAGCTAACCTCCAATTACTAGGGCCAACCTTCCAGTTAGAGTTTAGAAATGATCTTTTATCTTATCTCCAAGGGAAAAAACTGCATACTATTATTTCTGGCACACTGCTAACAACCTCGCCAAATCCTCATTACCCAATTCTGTTACGCTTTCCAAATGCAGATTACTATTTGAATTATAAAGTCATCTATCATGTAAATTGTGAAGTCATCCTACAGTCTTGTCTGCAGTTGGCTGTTCACTGTGTAAACAACGTAAACATAAACATCGGTCATAACATTCACTGGTATCCTACATTGGCTACCTACGGGTTTTATATCAACATAATATGTAATTCATTAAAACGTTTAAGTAGAGCTTCTACTAAGTGCAGACTGTAAAAGCAATCCCAGGAAATGCACAGGAAACAATACTAAGACTGTTAATGTGACAAAATTCTCCTTTCTCTGACAAACACTGGTCTCAGTTAACTACAAGTATCAGACATATGGGGTGGAAGGGACCTGCTCCCTGTAAAAAATTATCTTAGAGTGTAACTGACTTTTGCAGCTCACTGTTATTTCTAGACAAGCACAATTATATACAGTTTTTGGGACTTGCACTGTCGAGTATTGATCTTCCAATAGGGGAATATCGTACTACTATAACTATGCACAAAATCCTCCTGTTACTCAAAACCACTTAAGAGTCTAGGTTGATAAATGTATGCAAACTCACACGTGACAAAATATATGCAAACTATGTTCCACCACTCTGTAACCACTCTGTATGCAGTGTAATCCCCTATGCTGTGGCTGAAATGTGCCCTGTGGGATCAGTTCAATATCCCTGTTATCAGACATTATTAAAAAAATGAAACCGTTTACCGACTATGAAGTCATACGGAGATAAAGCCCAAAATACAGTGCAGGTGATATGGGTTTAATTAGTGGCCCAGGCACCTTAAGAAGCTGGCACAGGAAGGAAGTAATGACAAGGTTTTATCTCCTCACCTTTCTGGGAGGTGAGCAGGGATATAATGCATCTAGATTACGTCAGTAGGCAGGACCTGGGGTTTTCTCTGCCTTAGGAGAGGGTAGCCTATGATGACACAACTTGCAATTGGGGAGAGGGCTCCCTTTACAATGTCACAGCCAAAGTGCTGCAGCAAACAGTGGCAGTTCTAGGGGTCCAATCTCCTCCCAAACCTAAAACATAGCCAGTATAGTCCGTTGGCAACCCTCAACTACAGGATTCTGTATTACTTGAGTGTACAGCAGAGAGGTTAGACTAAGGGGTGGGAGCCATGCTGCAGCAGCATATCAACCGCAATTTGCACAAGACCAGTGATAAAAATAAATACATAAATATATAAAACAAATTGCTCAACAGCTCCATTCCTACAGCTGCATATACGCGAGAAAAGGAAATCAAGGGCATTTCCACTGGTCTGCTCTCACCTCCAGTGGCTGACATGCACAGCAGCACCAAAGTGGAGGCCTCCAACAACTCTCAGAACTCATGAGGCTTCTGAGTATTGCCATGAAATCTATGGTCACATGCCTGGTGGTACTATGCACATGTTCCCCAACTGTACACTGCACACCCCAAGTGGTAGACTACCAGTACTGCAGCAATACATCTTCCTCCCTCTCTCCCAGGACAGGAGACATGTCCACCCTTCCCATGTTGGCTCCCAAAGCACCTGGCCTATTAATCACCCAACATTATTCCTCTATACCAACCGTTTTGTCTTCATAAATTAAATATAACCAGCCTTCTGAATGAGCATCGATAGGACACACACAGTTCATATGGGGTCAGACCTTGTAGATATATAGTCAGGATGTAACAAGAGGTACACAAAAGTCATGTTCTTCTCACCTAGAAAGATCTTCAGGACAGGAAATAGCTCAATATTATATTGCCTACTTCAATTCTGTTCTGTTGGTTTTCTACCGTTATGTAACGTTCCTAAAATAAATGTGCAATCAGATTTTCTGCACTCGGGTGCAACCAGCTTTTCTGCAGTCATGTCTGCATTCCAACTTCTGTACCTGTTCTCCCTGTCTGCAGTGTTCTGAGTCCTTACAGTTTAGTCTTCCTGTATGTGTTGTACAGAGCTCTTAGTTCTTACCTTATTTGAACTGATTAAGAGACTATCAGACTGGGTCATGCAAGACTCATTTTCAAGGGAAGTCTAGGAAGAAAAGCTCCAAAAAATATTTAGTGACAAAAAACATACAAACAGATTACAGTAAACCTGTTTTTAGTACAAACAATATTTGAAATATATTGATTATAGATTCAAGACAAATGCTACTGCCTTTAGTACTCCAGACCTCTATCTAAATCTTGGAAAATTAAAGTGTACAAGTCAGCGGGGACTTATGGAATGCACTGTAAAATCCTTAAAGACCTGACAGAAGTTGTAATACCACTAAATGACCTTTTTAAATCACTCATAGTAAAAGGCATCTCAACCAACCTCTCAATAGCTGCCTCACAACCGTTAAACTCGGAGAACCAGATAGTAAAATAAGATATTCAACTCTGCCATTAAGTTGCAGATAAGTAAACAAGAAGCACAAAATAAGAAAAATAATGAAAAAAAAAAAAATACAAAACACTGACTAAAGCAGATTTACTTTTGTACCACTATCTGTATTCCCCACGCCACCATTACTAACTTGTACTAAATCTAAGATTTGCACAATCACAGGGAAAAGGAAACAGTCTAAATTCTGTGCATAATGCCAATTAATCTGTGAATGGCAGACTGTTCAGGGATACCACTATCGATAAGAGGATTGAATGACCTGGCTCTCACTGACCAATTCCTCAGTAAAGTGACCTGCTTCCCAAGCAAACTGCATGCAGTACTCCTCGGCTACCAGTAATGTGTAGTAACATACTTGTTGTTTTACCATGTAACTGTGTTTTTTTATTCTTGCACATCACTGGCCTTCATTTAAAATTCTTAGTATCAGGTTCTTGACACCTGTCTTGTTGATTTATTGATCCCTTACTAATCAACATCATGTTTAAACACAGTTATATATACTCACATTTCCTTTTGTGTTTTTCTTCTCTTTTCTTCTTCACAGGGTTCAGCTGAAACTAAATAAATGGATCTACTAGGGCACTCCAAACGACAGATGTAAAACCAAAATAAAACTGCTTTTACCTCCCCCACCTCCATGGAAAATGGGGAATCCAGACACGTACTGACAAATACATAATATTTAGAACATCTGGTAGCTTTTAGGACACAAGGCAAGAAACCACCGAGTTACAACAGGAAGGTCAAGCACGCAAAACTAAATACCACTTTTGCATGAGTAACTAGGTCACTCGATCAGAAAGGAGTAACAGATGTAGATGACTTAGACTTTTATAAGCTATCTCAAGCAATACACCACATGAATCTTAGTGAAAAACACTGGCAGATCTGGAGTGGAACTTATGGTGACACTGTGGAAGGTTACAGAACAGGACACAGCAAACGGACTTCACACACATGTCATGCTGGTAACCAGTGAAGCACCACAGGTGTCAATACCATGGTTGAGCTTTTTCAATATTTTTGTAAAGAATATGGTAAAAGGCCTGTGTCCAAAATTGATCCTTTTCCTGATGCTACAAAGATAAACAGGTAGGATACAAAACAATGTGTGGAAAACAGGAGATCTGTAAGACCAGGAAATGGTCAAAAACATGGCGGCTAACATTCAATAATGCTAAGGCAAAAAGAAAAATAATTTGTTTGGGAAGAACAAACCTAGAAAAAGTAGAGCACTTTTTATATTGAGATGTACAGGAAGAAACACCAGTAGGCAGAAAGACAGCATCATCCCTCCCTAACAACTCAGCTGGTATGATCTCATCTGGACTGGACTGGTGTACTACGAATCTGTGCGGAGCCTGCAAGTACTTTACTGTGCTAAACAAAATTCAATGAAATCTACGCTGAACAGGAGGAGAGTTTACAGAATGGTAGGGTAGCTAAAATGCTGCAAAGCATTCATGACCTGCACTGGAAGGCATATGAAGAGAGATAACAACAGACCATATACTATTTTGATGAAAGGTTCATGAAAACCTAAGAGGACACTACATTTAAAAAGACAGAAAGAAACATATAATAGAAGGATATCAAGAATACATGAAAGGCAGCTCAGCAACAATGATCTCGCACCAAAAATGCAGAGCAAACATATATGCTTAGTTCCAAACAAGAAAAAGCAACAAAATGCTCAGCATTAAAGGTTAACCCAACACTCTGGAAAATTCTTTTATTTATACCAATCAATAAAATTCCAAGGAAATGATCCAGTTTCTATGTCTGAAACAGATTTTGTTGATGAAAATACTATAAACATTAATGTGTTGAATTTATATGTAAAAAGGCAACAAAATGACATCAAAATAAACACAAGTCATGCAGTGACCCAAAATAAGGTACAATGCTTCAAAAGAAGCAAACAATTTCACATACATAAAAAAACTAAACCTTAGCAGCTCAGAAACAAGTTGATATTATTTACTATAAAATGTAGTGAAGTGACAGAAATGCCTTCCTGATAAACCTAGTATGGTTAAACACTTGTTGAACTCAAAGATGCATTATGTGTACACCAGTAACTTTAAAACAGACTTACACAGAAGACAACTTGTTTGATAGGCAATGCGCCTCCAGTATATCCAACAAATTATGGGCAAAGTAAGTGGGGTATGTTATCCTCACCAGTCATGAAAACCTATGTCTGTGTGTTCAAATACAGTTTACAGATGTTTTAAAAATGATCATGTTCCTTTCATCCCATCACAAGACTGAAAAGATTTACCATTTTCTCGCAATTCTGCTTCCATTGCATCATGGGATGATCAGTGGTGTTAGCACATTGACCTCCATTCACTGTTTTCACTCAGCTTAGTTTTTGAAAGCTGTAAGCAACTCTCCCTCAAACACACATTAGTAAATTATTGCACAAAATCGGAGGCGAGAATACATACTAATTTAATAAGATGATAGGGCTTCAGGTATTACCAAAACTAAACACTGCAGAATGGAATATTTGTACACATTTGCAGCTGTATGCCCCCTTTCTGAAAATACATTATCAACTTAAGAAAACAGCAAAAAACAGCAACGGTACACTGAAGCACAACTTGTATCACCATTCAATAAGATAAAATCACATTTATTTTCAGATAGGTAAGCGCTTTCACCACCAAATGTGGCTTCATCAGACCATTTACAAATAAAAGTACATACATAAACAGCCAAACATTTCCATTTATATAAAAGGGCACATTACACAGTGGTGAATAGCTGTATTAGTCCAATATGGTACCATATATGTCGAATATACAATGGCATTGCTTATGTTCGTAAAAAACTTTAAAGTATAGAAATATGAGGACTTTGCACTAAGCAAATTTGATGCCATCTAGTCTTTATATCATAGGAAATGTATTTTGGAAGTAGCTGAAAAGGAATTATTCATATGGCCATGATTTAAAAAAAACGGAGATATAGCATGATGACATCATGACTAGCAGCGCTCTTGTGAAGTAAACAGGAGAGTGAATGCTTAAGCATTCACGCTGAAGGGGGTTTTATCGTAAATGTGAACCTGATAAGTGGATATTTAGCTGCAATTTAGAACGTAGTACGGACATGTATAAAAAGGTTTGTCTTTCATCTTTGTTATTTATGTTTGAGAAGGTATATTTAAATGTTTATCTGAACGACGTGAAGTACAAATTATTTGTAATTGACTTCTGACAGCATATAAGGGCTGTAAGCTGAACAGTTATATTGTATCATGTTTGACGGTATTACATCTTTCACTTCAAAGGATCTAGCTATATCAAAGGGCTGATTTGGAGGGGTATATTCAGATATGTGTAATGCGACTTGATTTATGAATGCATAAGTAATGACGTGCCGATTTGCATGACCTGTGTTTTGGAGTCGAGCGAGTGCTTGACTGTACAATTAAATTATACCAAGTGGTAAAGTTATATCACTATGACATAAATGTATTATTGTGTGGCGATCTATATACAACAAGGCAACTAGATAGCTAGTTGGTCTACATATGGATAATATAACATATGATGCCAAGAACGATAGATATATATATATATATATATATATATATATATATATATATGTATGTATATTAAAGTGGAATGAATATTGGAGTGTGTATATAATTTTATTATGTGATAAATCGCCACTATTACAATGTGGATTTTATTATTGTGCTGTGTTTTATGCATAAGCAACTAAATAGTTAGTTTGTTGCCGTTTTAATTTGTTTATACTGATGACTCATGATGCCAAGTAATTAGGGGGCATTTCGTGATGAAATGACTTTGTTATAACAAGGTTTGTTATAACAAATATTTGAATCTAATGAGGGGAAGTGTTATATATAAATGGAAATGTTTGGTCGTTTATGTACTTTTATTTGTAAATGGTCTGACAAGTCATGGCGATACAAGTCATGCTTCAGTATACCGTTGCTGTTTTTGCTGCTTTGTCTATATAGTACAAAGGAGACTGTTTGCCTACTGGGGAACTTTCTTTCTTGAACTTAAGAAAACAGTTTGGCTTTGTAACTGAAATACAATAACTTAATTACGTAACAGTCTAGCAGGCCCAGTCAACCAGTACTTTAAACATATTTAGCCTTCAGTGCGGTTTCAGAAACAGGCAGACAGTTGTAAATAGCCACCAGAAACTAGTTACCAATAAAACTATACTACACAGCTTCAAGCACAAACTAATCACATTCCTCACCAAAGTTCCACCTCTAAACTCAGCAAATGAATTCTGTTCACAATGTAACTTATTCCATCAGCCAAAATTTGAGAAAAAAAAATAGTTTAACATTTCTCTAAATGTAGCCAAAGTAAAATTTTCCTGTATGGTATGTTTTTAACTGTATTACGTGTAAATATTTCTGTAACTGTGGAGCTTTTCTCGCCGGGCCTCTGTTGAAAATGGGCTCTATCCCAATCGGGCTTTCCCAGTAAACAAATGTACCAGAATCTATATTAATTTATTTTATTGTATCTGCTCAAAAACTAAGATTTTTAACTTCTAACAATACCACTTTCACCCAGACTTTGGCAATGCAACTAGCATTTATTCACCGACTAATCAAACCTACTCTAATATGGAAGACAAAAACTTACCAAGTGCAATACTACTTGCTTTTCTAGCTGACAATCACTCAAATCCTGCTACTGAGTCTTGCCTCCTTGCAGATTCTCACATAAAGTCATACAGCGGGTCACTGCCTACCATTGAGAAAGAATGTTTAAGATGGACACAATTCACTCTGTGAGTGGGACACTATTAGCAAAGGTATTCAAAAGTGGTTGTTACTTGGACCTCTGCTTTTTTTACTATTTGTAAAAGACATTCTCTGGGATCTTCCACACAAACTGCCCACTATTTACAGATGTATAGTTATTACCAAATCACAGAAAATTCCAAAAATCTAAATCAGCTACAAGATGACTTAAGTGCCTTATGGGACAAGCTTGAATAGCAAACTGGCAAAGTTTGCAGGACTGTTGGCTCACGTAAATAGGATCTCTGGTCTAGTTCTTGGTCGTGGTGCCTTCTATGCAGAATCTGCATGTGTCCCTGCATTCTCATGAGTTTTACTCCTATTTCCTCCTACGCCCCAAAGACACATGGTAGATGGACTGGTGTGTGTGTGTGTGTGTGTGTGTGTGTGTGTGTGTGTGTGTAATATGGAGGAAAGGTATGGCAATCTACTTCCATTCCCCATTTGCTTAGTAAACTCTGCAGACGGCTGTTCATGGGGTTGTTGTAGGAGTCAGATGCAACTCAAGAGCACTAGACAGATGAAGAAACTGGCCTACAAATAAATTAGCCATAAACATAAAATATGCCATTGATACAGTATTTAGGTACACCTCAAAAACTACATTGCAACTCCTTCTTTAATCAATAAAGACTCAAGTGGATTATGGCTTCTAACTGTAGCACAATAAAAATATCCTGGTCTGACTCTTGACCAGCACCTTTTATTTACTACCTACAGTGAAACCCAGTGAAATAATGTAGTTGTTTACCTTAAAACATACTATAAAACAGCCAACCTATTCAGTATGGAAACCTAGGTAAATAAGGTACTTGTTCAGCTTAAAATATTGTATAAAAAGCACACCAATTTACTATGGAAACCCAATAAATATATGTTTTACATCAAACTGCTTTCCCCACAGAATACCTCCTTACTTCACAAGTACTGAGAACAAAATTATCAGGTTTCTACACCTGCTCCATAGCAGTACACACGCTCCACATTAAGCCAAATGACTCCTGGTGTCTACCATGACACCACTAATGCTGAATACAAACATACTTCTAGAAAGCTATCCCTCCACACACACGCTGACTTGCTTGCTGAAACTTGTCATCAAACAAAATTGGGTAAACTGACAAGCTAAGAGAATAACAGGCTCCAATTTCCCAGCAATACATGGTATTTATATATGACACATACTCTCCTGGACATTTCAGCACAAAACAATCATGTTAGGAGACACCAACATAGACTGCAAACTAGCCCATCTCAACTACCCACTAACAGCATCAACCTACATGGATTTTCTCAACTAATCTCCGACTCCACTAGATACAACAAACAATACACAACACTCCACCTTATATTGGATCCTGGTATCACACTCTTCCTACTTTACTAATACTGGCACAGAACCAAACACTCTTAGTTTCCACCTACCTGCTTTTGCCATTCGAGTAAACACACAGCCCTCAAAAAAATTCACCCTAAAATCAGTTCGTAATCTCTCCAACTTCTCTAATGACAGGTTCAATTACCTACTATGCAAAATAAACTAGTCTCCTCTAAAGGTGCTGCCACTAGACAAGGCAGTACACTACTTCAATAACTGCTTCCTAAAACTTCTAGATACTCATGATCCTATTCGAACAAAAAGAATCAAAAACAATCCCATGCCCTAGTACCTAGTATCTGGAAAAAGTCCTATATTATCCCCATTCACAAAGGAGTTAACTCTACTGAACTTACAAACTATCAACCCATAGTCATACATTCCCCAGCAATAAGACCATGGAAAAAATGCATTCATCTTCAGCTCATGAACTACTCACAGCATAACAACCTCCTTACAAACACACAACACATCTTTTGTCCCATACACACTACTACAGCCCTCCTTTCCTTCACCGACACTGTAAACAAAGCTAGAAACCAAGGTTGCTACATATCTGCACTATTTCTTCAGCTCTCAAAGGCATTCAATACCATGTCTCACTCTCTACTTTTGAACAAGCTCTCTAACCTAGGAATTACCCATCCTACATTAAACTGGTTTCACAGTTACTTATACAATCGAAAACAATCACTTAAATGGTCAAATGTTACCTCCCCTTTTCTAACAAATCCCACTGGAGTCCTACAGGGTTCCATCCTAGGACCCCTACTTTTTAACATTTTTAGCAATGACCTATGTAAAGCATCTAGTGGAACACTCATCCAGTATGCTAATGACTCCACAATAATCTGCACCTCTCGCACACTATCCCAATAATATGCACCTCTCACACACTACCCTAGCTTCTCTCCGACACACAACGTTTCTCTGCTGTTGAATCCTGTCTTACCAACTGCCAGCTATCCCTCAATCCAAAAAAGTAAACTGCTTCGCTTTCAACCACAGAGCTGTACTACCACTCTAACCAACTTCAAAATTCTCTCTGGTGATAACACCACCACTGAAATTATCCACCTCTACCACACCAAGTTACTGGGTGTAGTCATAGATTATCAGCTTTGGTTTGATCTTCATTATTTATATTTATTTATTAACATTTGTTGACTGGGAAAAGTCCACTGGGTCAGAGACCCATTTTCAGTGGAGGCCCGGGGAGAAAAGCTCCACAAAGTATTACAAAGAGACAGTGTTTAACATAAGATTAAAAGTATTACAGATATAACAGATAATAAAACATTTTACAATTCACAGGATTACATTAATATTGCATTAGGAATCATTACATAGGTTAAGATGTTAGTTACATCAGTAGAAACACATGGATTACAGCACTTTCTTTGCAGACAGTGTAGTTTACAGTATTTTTGTGAAAGGCTTTGTGTTACTTACATATGCCAGTCTAGGACTTCGTGCTGTTTAAGGTGGTCTGCTTCTAAGGCGTGAGCAAGACGGATTATTTAGATAATGAGATTTTAGAGCTACTTCGAAAGATTTTGGATGGTCAGTTTGGGTTATTTCGGATGGTAGATTATTCCATAGGTTGGCGATTGAATGGGAGAACAGAACTGTCCTGCTCTTTTGTTGGGTTTTGTTACAGAAATAATTGAGCTTACAGGAAGATCTTAGTATTCTTGTGGGGGTGTAAGTTTGTAGGAGTGAACCAAGGGCAGGGCATCCATTAGGTTGACAGATTAGCTTGTGAGCTAAGGTTAGTTGGGTGTAGTGTAGATGGTGGGAAAATTCAAGCCATTTTAGTTTGGTGACTGTTTGGCAGTGATGAGTACAGTGTGGTTTTTCAGAGGCGAATTTAGCTATTTTATTGTAGCAGGACTGTAATTTGTTACTAAGGGTTGTGTATAGATTGGTAAAAATAACACTGCCATATAGAAGGGAGGGGATGAGTAGGATACTGACTAGTTTTGTTTTAGTACATTTATCCATACAGAGTTTGTGTCGATATAGTTTGCCTAATTTGAAATGGGTTTTCTTTATAGCATTTAGGATGTGCGGTTTGAAAGTGAGTTTGTTGTCTACTGTTAACCCTAGTAATTTGGCAGTCTTCACTAGTTCTATTTGTGTGCCATCCTTTGCAAGGATTTTGAAGCCAGAGTCAGGTGGTTTTGTAGAGAAAAGTAAAAGTTTAGTTTTTTGGGGTTTAGCGCAAGTTGTACGTTAGTAAGCCATGATTCAACAGAGGTAAAAGCCTGTTGTGTAACTGTGAGGAGATCAGAGAAGGTGTAAGAGGTGGATATCAGAGTTGAATCATTAGTGCACTGGATGAGATTCTGGATATGGGGGGCTTTGTGCAGGTCATTGATGAAAATATTGAACATTAGAGAACCTAAAATTGATCCTTGTGGTACTCCTATATTGTTGGGTTGGTAAGCGGATTGTACATTTTGCCACCTTACTGATTGTTCCCTGCTTTGTAAGAAAGAGATGAACCATTTAAGGGATTTTGGGGAGCAGCCTAGTCTTGACAGTTGATTTACTAGCTTAGTATGTGACACTGTATCGAAAGCCTTAGATAGGTCTAGTACGATAATTGAGGCATGATTACCTGCATCTAGGGCTTTGTTGACAGCGTCAGTGAAAGACAGTAGGGCAGGGACAATGACATGCCCTAAACGAAACCCATGTTGGGTAGTGGATAGGAGAGCATTACTAGTTAGGTGTTTAAGTAGATGTGAGTGGACACATTTTACCAGGATTTTTGATAGTGGGAGAGTATAGATAGGGAGGTAGTTAGAAAGATCACGAGAGTTTCCTCTTTTATGTAATGGGGAAATGATAGATTTTTTCCATAGCAGGGGAACGTAGGATTCAGAGAGAGAGCGATTTATGAGAGTGGTAAGTGGTTATGCTATTGCTGCAGCTACTAGTTGCAGGTATTCAGGGGGAAGATTATCTGCAGACAGTGAGCAAGGTTTGAGTTGTTTTAAGAGTTTCAAGATCAGGGAGATGGGTACAGGTTGGATAGAGAAGGAGTTTGCTCATTGAATATTAGTGTGATCTGAAAGAGAGGGGTGTGTTCAGTAGGTACAGGAAGGTGTGTATTAGGGTTAGACGGGCAGTCTTTGAGTAGATTTTGAGTGGTAGAGATGAAGTGGATATTAAACTCTTGGGAAATTTTTTGTGGTGTTTTTTTTCTGGTGCAGGGGATGGGTTTGGACAGTACCTGGATTAAGTAAAGAGGAGACAGATTTCCATGATATCCAACAAAATGTAAAGAAAACCCACCAGAAACGTGGTATACTATACAGAAACAAACATACACTAACCTCTTCTTCCAAAAATCACCCTTGCCAAAACTTTCCTACTACCTTCTCTGCTTTATGGCACTCCAGTACTACTTTCCTACTACCTTCTCTGCTTTATGGCACTCCAGTACTAACCAATTTACAGAGCTTCTCTAGATCTAAAATGGAACAGTGATACAATAAATTGGCCAGGCTTGCCACCAATTCTAACACTAGAACCCATCACTGTTTATCACTAAAAAAATAAATAAACTGGCTAGAACTCCCCAACTACCAACACTCCACAACATGGTCAACAATATCCAAGCCTGCCCAACACTAAATAACATAATTACCCCACACATACCAAGTGGAACACTTAGGTTTGCAGATACAGACCTTCTCTCTATATACAAACCCTCTAAGACAGGTGGACAAAGTCTATTCCCACTGTGTTGTAAAAGCATGGAACTCTCTTCCACTTACAATCTGTCTCTACTTGTATTACATCTCTCTATGTAACTTTAACTTTTCATCTTTTTGCTATCTGTATAAAGATTGTAACTTTTCAACTTTTTATCTGCATAAAGTTTGTACTTCATATTATATGTATAAAGATTGTACATATTTGTTGTAACTGGAGCTTTTCTCCCTGGGCCTCTGCTGAAAATGGGTTCTTTCTGACCCAGACATTCCAAGTACACAAATGTTAAATGGAAATTATTTGCAGGCGCTATACTAATAATTACATGAGGACCTGTACAACAAAACATTTAGGTCTGCCTGATGAGAATGAATATACATTAATTAGTTATTTATTATATTCATGTATATTTTTAACTTTCATTTTTATTTATATGCCTCAACTTTATATCCAACTATTATGGCAGTTACCAAGACTGCACTGCTTGTTTCTGTACACAATTCTATGTTTAGTTCTATTTTTTTTTTTCAAATGGTCTGGAGCATGACTGAAGGGAACATGGGCCAAGTCACTTACTTTGTTTGTTTAATTATATATTTGTTCACTGGGGTAGTGCACTGATCTCAATGGACCGTTTGCAGGCACAGCCTAGGTGAATAAGATCACATAAGAAATGAACAAAACATATTTGCATTAAATAAATAAAGATTCTATTACTACTGCAGAACTTGCAGTCATTTTTTTTCACCTGTTTATTTTCACTGTCATGGCTAGTACATAAAAGCAGGTGTGCAGAAAGTTGCTTACTTTCTGCAGCTGATAATAGGACTCAGTGTGGTTGTGATCCTTGCAGTTATACTGGTACTAGCCTACTGGGTACCAGCAAAAAAGCAAAGAGGGGGTATTAAATAAAGCAGCATATGCCACATAAAATACATGGAACAAGCATATAGTACACATAAAAAAAACATACTTCATACAATGTGTAAGCACCGAAAAGTGACAGATTATGACTGTAATGCAAACAAGCATACACCAACAGTACACTCAGACAATGTAACACAATAAGGAAACTTTTCAATTAGTTACAGTCCAGACAAGAAACCGATAATGAGTCTTCGTAAGTACTGTTTGCTGGCTTTTAGGCTTGCTTGCTTACTTACTTAGCAAAAAAACACTGCCTGATACAAAAATAAAAACCCAGTGAAGTCACAGAAGTCAAAGAGCTGCTTTCAGTATGTCTGCCCTGACTCCAAAAGACTTGCTCTAAGTGACTTATTCCAGTGTAAGGCCCATCTATAAACAGGCTTAAAGTGCAGCTAGATTCCAAAATACTTGCTCTCTAAGTGGTCACTTACACTGAGAGCTAGTCCTTTGGAATCGGGTCCAGGATTACAGATGCATTTCTGATCATAACCATCTTATGTGTTCAAAACATAGATGTCAAGAAATTCACCTTGACAGGAGAGCAAAGCTCGAGAGTTCAATTTTGACATCCATGTCAAAAACCCCTAACAAGCAATCAAAACTACAGAAACACAGTCAGTATTCTCTGTACTACATGGTGTTTCAACTAGTCCAATGCACTACTAATTGCAGAGGAAAAAAAGTGTAGAAATATTAAATGATCTACAGTTCTGAAAGTTGTAAAACACACAGTGTTGCCATACAGATAGCAGCCAGAAGCAAAGTGAATATCTTACAAACTAGCAACTGTAAAAGTTACAAACATTTCAATCTAGCTTTTAGTGTGGCAGCTCAAAGTGTTTATAGCTTTTAAAGCTGTTAATATGTCCTGGCAAAGTTACACAGTGAGTGCTGTGCATGTTCGAAGGACAAATTAGAGCATAACAAACCTGGTATGCATCTCTCTAACTTCTGAGAGGTACATAACGAGGTTTTCTTTTTTCCCCCGATTTCAGAGTGCAATCACGGTGTTCCTACAACAGTACCACAGCCGAATGTTCCCGACAGCTTACACTGTGTACAGTACTTCCATTGTACTTTACATTTTCAATCTCACATACATTTCTGCATGCATGGTCTGTGAGACACTATATTTTAATAGAGTTACACTTTATTTTAAAGTTATTCTAGTAATACAGACTGATCATAAGTTCACAGGTTCATAGGATCATAGGATGATACTAGGCTATTGGCCCGAAGGCCCTTATAAGCCTAGCCAAGAATTTTGCCTATCTCTAAGTCAGCACCTGTTTTCCCTGTCCAGCAGGAACACAGGTGGGATCTCAGGGGTGTATTTTCTGTTTCCCATCCAGTCATCCAGGTTCCTTTTAAAGAGGGCTAGAGAGGTACTCTGCTTGACATGGAGGAGTCGTCTATTCCACAGACAGGGGAGTCTTTGGGACACAAATCTATCCCATCAACAAGATATATTAATGTCACAGCCAGGCTAAGGCCTTGCATGCAGGTTGTGATAGTGGAGTTCGTCTTACGGATATGCAGCAACTCCATCAAGGCTGGACCTGAAATGGCCTTGTATGCCAAACACAGGTCACCTCTGAGCAGTCTGTATGAGACCGAGAAGAGAGACAGGGCTTTTAGCCTATCTGTATATGATAGGTGTTTGTGACCCTGGATTCTCCTGGTCAGGAACCTCTGTGGTCTCTCCAACTGCTGCATGTACTTGGCAAGGTACATGCCGAAGGGGGCACTGTACTCGATGATGGGTTTGATAAGGGAGGAGTACAGGGATGATATGACCTCCTTGTTCCTGGATGAAATACCCTTATTTATGAGGTGGGCCATGTAGAAAGCCTTCCGTACAACGGCGGCAACGTGGTGGTCAAAAGTCAGGCTGATATCAACCTGGGTGCCCAAGTCCCTCATGACTGACTACATGCTTAATACATTGTTATTAATGTGATAATTAGTGGGGATCCATAAATACAACTGAGAACGGCTTGAAAAAGAATGCTACATCACCAATTGCAGTATTCACAATGCCTTTCCTCAGAAATGTGTGTCCCTATATTTAATAAGCATTTAATAAACAGATGGGTAGCGTCCCAAGCACCATCTTTCTCGGGTGGCTCACAGGAGTATGTTTTTCAGGAGAGTAGAACCAAAGGAGGCCCTGGTTGGGAGGATGGCCTAATGGTTAAGGTGTTTGCCTTACAAACACAAGGTACATTGTTTGAATCTCACAGGGGATAATTGGCTAGGCTTAAAAAATGGCTCGCAAGGGCAGTTAGCCTAGTACTAACCTATGAACCTAACCTACGAGTGCTAGACTTGAATGCTGCAATAGATGGTAGTGGCATGGCACTGAGAAATTGCAGCATTACTCATGTTAATATAAAGCTTCAGATTTCATCTCAAACTATCCCTTATGTATACCACTATAATCATGTCATACCTTTATGCTATACTTAAGGTATCTTTGTAGAACTTAAAATGTTTACACTCAGTGATGTATAATCTATACACTTCAGGAAGTTAGCTTCTTGACATCCTCTGAAAAAGTACAAGCACAATATTATGTGTGTGTGTCTATATATATATATATATATATATATATATATATATATATATATATATATATATATATATATATACACACACACACACACACACACAGACACATATATATATGTAGACACTTGTGTATATATGTGTGTGTATACTCACACACATATACATATGTGTAGTCACACGCACATATACATATATGTGCAGTGTAGATATGTTTTATATATATATATATATATATATATATATATATATATATATATATATATATATATATATATATCAATCAGAGTGGCCAGAATTTAACATTTTCTGCTCAGGTGTCATACATTTGCCCATATATCACCCAGCTAGCTATCACTTAAAAATATACTAAAAAATCTGCCCTTAAAACTTTAAAAAGGGACACGTTCAACTATTGCCACTTATAACCATGAAAATGCTATTTTTACTGGCGTATTTCTATCAGATAGTTATAGTTTGTACTCTACACAGTTTATTCAAGTCTAAGCATTTAAATCTTAAAACCATAAAGTTTCAGAGACGATCAGAAAAAAATGCATGAATTTCACTAGAATAAGCTTCCCTCGTTATATTAGTCAGCAAATGTATAATACAAAGATAACCAAGTATGTGTAACAAACAACACCATTAGATTATTCAATAATTTAATGATCGGAATGGAACTATAAACGTGTCCATTAAAAAGCAATCAATAGTCATCATAACTGCAGTGTGTACACCGCGGCTGCAAGCTACCAAGGTTAAGAACTATTTTTTTTTTTTTTTTTTCGGATTAGGACACCAACGCATTATAAACAGAATGCGATCGTCTTTCATCTCCCCATATTAGTGTTGGCTTCCTAACTTACACGTACCTATGAAACAAAAACACGGACAGCAGCCACTTCAAAAGTACAAAAAAAGGGAAAGAAAACAGTACGTCAGGCTAAAAACACGTTCTGTTGTAGTAAATATTCTTGGGCATCCACTCAGCCACGCACGGGTACCTAAATAAACACAGAAGACACTGACAATCGAGAGCAGCTACATAGTTAAACTTTAAATCGGGAGATGCAAAAGAACACAGCAGTAACCCCCTACACAAACACTCATGTATCACAGCCATATGCACAAAGGAACAGGTACTGCTGCATGTTATTACTCCGCTGACATCCATCAGTCCTTCCAGTAATGTCAGTTCAGTTAGCTTCTCAAGATGCAGTGCGTATCATCGGCTATACCAAAACTATATACCACACTACTACACCGAGATTGTTACTTTATTTACGCGGATTTAAATATAACAATGCACTTCACTACATTCCCACTGCACATTTACTATACTATTGCTGAATTACAGATAACTTAGTTCAGGGGCATTAAGCTCCTCTGATAACAACAAAGTGACACTTGGGTCTGCTTCCGCATACTACCCGGCATACTGTAAGTAACGCAACTAAAACCAGGCTATAAAGCTTCCCCTTACTGGGGAAAGGAGTTGGTAAAGACAGTTTGAGCTGGCCCCATCACCACATCATCGTTCCCTTCATGATATTCAGTGAACCTTAGTTTGTCCTCATCTAACTCCGAATTAACATCCAAGAGGCCTTCACCATTCCAAGCACAGTGAATCTGTATTTCGTGCTTACCTCCGTAGTGCCGGGAGACAGCATGGCAGACAGCGAGAAGGACAACGGCACCCACCGCTAACAGTTTGGCATTTTTCACACTGAAATACTGATTAATCTCCCGTTTGCCGAGGCTATAGGCCAGGGCCGCCATTTTTGCTCCTCCATGACAACAGTCTGCGATCGAGCGAGCAAGTGGCGAGAAACAGTAGCGGCTGTACTTCAGCGACGACAGGTTTTGTGGAGAGGGGAGGTCTGTTTTATTCGCTGTCACTGGCTCTTTGGTCATTTCTACTTTGCTGTGCTCTTGCCTTTTCTCAGAGCTGATAAGCAACACATCGTGCGGGGTATCATTTTTGTTTTCCATGACTGTCTTCCCGTTCTCTAATATTTTTGTTTTACCAGTTAAAGGAAACTGTGAGATATGGGCAAACTGAGCTGTGAATTTTGTCAAAACACAGCCATTGTAGGTTACGTTCAACCTTCTTAAAATATTGGCTTCAACAGCTTTACATTAGTTGACAAAATTCGAAGCTGTTCATGTATGCATTTTCAGACATAATATGTGGTTATACATGTCGAACAGGTTCTGCATAGTAACCGAAATGACATTTTAACCAGTCATAATTTACTTTGTTTAACTGGGCGCGCTGAGCCATTCCGTCATTAATTGTGAGTTTATGGTCAGCTGGCAGCCAGTAATGTCGAAATGACATTATGATTTTTAAACCACCACGTAAAATACTTTGAGGTAACTACTTTTATTTTACGTGGCGCGGAGAGAATGGGCAGGCACAGTCTTAGAAATGCTGCACAAAGTTGATATTGTATGTCAGTGGATCACAAGAGTTTATAGGCTGCAGTGCACTTCATTTAAAGTGTCACTCAAGTTCGTAACTATGGTCAGTCATTATCCTGTGATACCTTTTTTTAAATATTAACAAAATCTCTGACGAAACTGGTGTCACAGGCATACCTCTCAACTGTACCTCATTACGAGGAACGTACATCATTTGGGGTCTTAAAAAGTTCACGTTCCTCAAAGTTCCACATTGAAAGACTCTTGTGACACATTCAGTGTTAGGAATTTTTTAGTGAAATCCATTGTAAATAGAAATGAATCATGTTAATTCATTAAAAGATCTTCTTTATAAGTAAAACCAGCATATTTTAACCATCCTATGACCTTCCTAGTTGAAGCTGTTAGTAAGCCATTAGTATGTGTTCCACATTTTAAGTAGTGTTCCTCATTTTGGAGACGGAAGGTTGAGAGCTATGGGTGTATATAAGGGTCTCAGTCATACTGTAAACTGAATAGTGACAAATTTCAACAGAATCTGTGACAAATTCAGAATTTATGTTTTTATTTTATTTATTTGACATTTGTTTACCGGGGAAAGTCCAACTGGACAAGAAGTCCATTTTCAGTGGAGGCCCGGGTAGAAAAGCTCCACAATATAAACAATAATAATAATGATAAATAATTCACTTAGCATTTTGGAAAATATTAGATAAATGCAACATTAATAACAACAATATTGTGACAGTGAACAAGTATAAAAGATATATACAGAAAAATGTACAACAGAAGAGTGAAAAAGATTAAATTAGAACATAGAAGCAATATTGAAAGTATAGATAAGGAAGAGTAAGAGAAAGAAGAGAAAAGAAAAAGGAAATAAAGAATAAAAATAGAAAAGTTAGAGAAAAGGAGAGAAAAAAGGAAAAAAATGAGGTGAGTCTAGGCAGGAGCGGGTAATGAAGAGGTAAAGGTAAAGCTAATGGCAGGATGGCTGGGGAGAAAGTAAACAAAAGAGAGGGTAGCAATAGGATGAAATCATCCAGGATTAACACAATGGCAAAGCCATGTGTTGAGAAAGTAGGCTTTAAGGTATTGTTTGAATTTAATGATGTTAGAGGTGTTGATGATTTCCTGAGGTATATTGTTCCATAACTTAGCAATGTGATGAGTAGAGTGAGAATATAATTAATATACCTTTTCTGAAGTAAAAGAAGCCTTTAACTGTAATTATTGACATTATTTATTAAGTGTAATGCATCACTTTATTTTCTCCAAAAGCCACCAGTTATAGGAGGGATTCAGAGGGACAGAATGAATATTAGAGTCAAAATCAGGGACATTTAAGGGGTATGGCTTCATCAGATGGAGATTGTCTTCTACCGTGGATATATCTATTCAGAGCAGGCAGTGAGAGAGAATAATCTATTTTCCCCTAACTGCATGTTGGTTAAAGATAGATAGAAATCATTGCTGGAAATGGCTCAATGGGTCAGATTTGTTAATTAACAACTGTCTCAAGTTTAAAGACCTATTGTTATTTGAGTCCTGGAGGAGGGAAGTTCAAGACTAGGCATGTTTATTGCATACATCAAAATAATTTAAGGATACTTGTGTATTATCACAACTACATTCCCGTCATGTGCTTTGCTCTTGGGTACTCTGTACCATGTCACTTGTAAATTTACATTTTTGTTTGCTATTTCCAGGGTTTTCATGTTTGTGAAATATGCAAGTCATATTTGTTTTTGTTTTACACACAGTCCTGTCACAGAAGCACATGCGGAAAGATATTAAAATAGCTACAATCCTATGGCAAGTTATTAGTTCAACAAAAGGCAGTTTCAGGTTCATTGCATGAGCAATAAACATTTACAGTTTGTTTACTTGGGTAGGTGAAGTGGTCTACTCACCCTCTTCAGTCAGGACATGGGCAAAAAGGAGAAATACAGTAGAAGTAATTAAATGAAGTCCGTTCTGATGCTGTAACCATACCCCCTTAAATATCACTGATTTTGGCTCACACATTTGCTCTGGCTCTCCTAAAACTGGTGATTTTGGTAGAGAAGTTGGTGCATTACACTTAATAAAGAATAAAAATAGTTATGATGTTGTTGTTTATCATTTTGGCTTTTTCCCGGTTAGGGGTCGCCACAGTGGAACTCCGGTCCGCTAATGATTGGCAGTAGATTTTAATGGTGCCGAGTTGCCAGCCAGATGCCCAACCTTCAGCGAAGGCACGCCCATTCACGCTTGTCTTTCGGAGGCCACTCGACTGCGGGGAGGACATGCAGACTCCACACAGAAGGCACTCCAGCCGAGAATCGAACAGGAGATGCAAAAAGCCAACAAAATGACATCAAAATAAACACAAGTCATTCAGTGACCCAAAATAAGGTACAATGCTTCAAAAGAAGCAAACAATTTCACATACATAAAAAACGAAACCTTAGCAGCTCAGAAACAAGTAAGGTGATATTATTTACTAGAAAATATAGTGAACTGACAGAAATGCCTTCCTGATAAACCTAGTATGGTTAAACACTTGTTGAACTCAAAGATGCATTGTGTACACCAGTAACTTTATAACAGACTTACACAGAAGACAACTTGTTTGATAAGCAATGCCTCCGGTATATCCAAAAATTATGGGTAAAGTAAGTGGGGTATGTTATCCTCACCAGCCATGAAAACCTATGTTTGTGTGTTCAAATACAGTTTACAGATGTTTAAAAAAATACACTGATCATGTTCCTTTCATCCCATCACAAGACTGAAAAGATTTACCATTTTCTCACAATTCTGCTTCCATTACATCATGGGATGATCAGTGGTGTTAGCACATTGCCCTCCATTCACTGTTTTCACTCAGCTTAGTTTTTGAAAGCTGTAAGCAACTCTCCCTCAAACACACATTAGTAAATTATTGCACATAATTGGAGGCGAGAATATATACTAATTTAATAAGAGGATAGGGCTTCAGGTATTACCAAAACTAAACACTGCAGTATGGAATATTTGTACACATTTGCAGCTGTATGCCCCCTTTCTGAAAGTACATTATCAACTTAAGAAAACAGCAAAAAACAGCAACGGTACACTGAAGCACAATTTGTATCACCATTCAATAAGATAAAATCACATTTATTTATAGATGGGTAAGCGCTTTCACCACCAAATGTGGCTTCATCAGACCATTTACAAATAAAAGTACATACATAAACGGCCAAACATTTCCATTTATATATAACATCTCCCCCTCATTAGATTCAAATATTTGTTATAACAAATCATTTCATCATTAACCACCCCCTAATTATTTGGCGTCATGAGTCATCAGTATAAACAAATTAAAACAGCAACAAACTAACTACTTAGTTGCTTATGCATAAAACACAGCGCAATAATAAAGTCCACATTGTAATAGTGGAGATTTATCACATGGTTAGGGGTCGCCACAGCGGAACTCCGGTCCGCTAATGATTGACAGTAGGGTTTTATGGTGCCGAGTTGCCAGCCCGACGCCCAACCTTCAATGAAGGCACGCTCATTCACGCATGTCTTTCGAACGCTTAGCAGCATATATTATCCATACATAGACCAGCCAGCAATCTAGTTGCCCCACTGCACATAGATTGCCCCGCTGCACATAGATTGCCACACAGCAGTACATCCATATCACAGTGATACAACTTCACCACTTGGCACAACCAGCCGTACAGTCAAGCACCTGCTCGACTCCAAAACACAGGCTATTCAGATCAGCACATCACTGCTCATGCATTCACAAATCAAATCACCCCACACATATCTGAATATACCCCTCCCAACAGGCCCTTCGATATAGCCAGATCCCCTGAAGTGAAAGACACAATACCATACCCCCTTAAATGTCACTGATTTTGGCTCACACGTTTACTCTGGCTCTTCTAAAACTGGTGATTTTGTCAGAGAAGTTGGTGCATTACACGTAATAAAGAATAACAATAGTTGTGATGATGTGAGGAAAATAGTTGTGATGATGTGAGGTAGTGCCAGCTGTGCCAGGGAGAGTAGTGTAGTGCATAAGTAACATATGCCATCATAGCTACCTGGAATTTTGTAAAGAATTATTCGATTATCCGTACTAATTGAGGCCTAGGGTAGTCTGGATAATCAAATTGTTCAGATAATCAAGCATATAATTAAACCGGATCAAAAAACTTCTAAAATCTTGCTTTCTCTGCATGCAGGAATACACTTTTCAACCATTCAACAATTCCAGTGGACAATAAAGAAAAATTTTCACACACAAGCTGGCTACAAGTTCAGAAAACATTCTCAAGCACATACGTATGTTTACATATTCAGACTTTATGATTTTTCTACCAGAAAACTTTGGAAGGCTGCTTCTGATAATTATTGTTTCTGATAATCAACGTTCGTATAATCGACTCTCTGCTGTATGTCATTTGAATATCAAACTGATTTGTACACATGCTTGTGTTAAAAGTGTATCAACAGTGGATCCTGCTGGACAGAAAAGAAATATACATGTATGTCAGACTGTATTGTAACTGATGAAATGTATATATTTTAACAGAGGATACTGGAAGAGAAGGGGTTAAGCTCAGCCCAGATAACCTTGAGAAAATAGTCTGAAATTAAATGACTTGGTTTAGGTCATAAAGATTTTATCTTTCAGGTCTGAATGCAGCCAGAGATGCAATGTCTGTGAGAAACCTGGGTTGTGATCATAGGTTCATAGGTTAGTAGTAGTCTAACTGCCCTTGTGGACCATTTTAAGCCTAGCCAATTACCCGGTGTGAGAATCAAACCCTGCACCTTGTGTCTGTAAGTTAAACACCTTAACTATTATGCTAGTCTCCCAACCCTGTAAAGAAATAGGTTCATAGATTTGTACTAGGCTTACTGCCTTTGTGAGCCATTATAAGCGTAACCAATTACCCCATGTGAGAATCAAACACTGTACTTTGTGTCTGCAAGGTAGACACCTTAACCATTATGCCAAACTCCCAATGGAATCCTGCTTTATTATCCTTAGTAGTGAACTAATTGCTACCCTGGAGGGCCAGAGAACGGCTTGTTAGTTTCTGCAGGAAGAGTGGAAGTGTTGGAATTGTTTTACAATTTCCCGATGCTGTTATAAAGCTTAGCTAAAGTTCTGTGTGTGTGTGTGTATTGTTCACACCAGTGCCATATCCTGGCTCAGTATCTAGTGGGAGGGTAGTGTGGGAACCACAGAGTCAAATGACCAGATGTGATGTCTTTCTGTAGCCACCACTGAAATTTTATTTGAATATTAATGAGAGATGTGAGCTGTGCACTCTGTTTTGGGACCTGACAAGACACTCACCCACATTCATCTTGCTTTGCTTTAGTAAGTAACTAGGGAACAGTAATTCTTCAGTCAGTTTGAAAAAATATAGTGAGATTAGCTACATTTTTTTTCTGTATCTGTCTGAGTCTTTCCATCGGTGTTGTTTTTTTATATTTCCTGTGATTGAATCTCTGGTGTTTATTGTAAAGAGAGAGTATTTTCATATTTTTTATTTATTATTATTAAATACATCTAAACCTTTCATTGTGGCTGGTCTTTTGGAAAATATTTAACCTTTGAGAGTACTTACATTTATTTAGTGGCACTGTGGCTCCACGTTCCTGAAAGACTTGCTGCTTGGTTAAACATTACCATTTGCATAAGTATTAATTTTAATAAGTGTAATTGTGTGTGTGATAATCAATCTCAGAGAGAGTGTGACAGCTACTTTGAACAGGGACACTGAGGGCACTGATTTCATAGAGAGGGTGGTGGAGGACTTGGCTTGGAACACCTGGTTAATGACTCCGCTCTATAGTGGTCAGTGGGGAGTCTTATTTAGGGCCTGGAGAGAAAGCACAGCCTCAGGGTTGGAGTGTGCATTCCCTGTGTGCGCTTAAGGGAAATTGTACATGGTGCAGAGGACTACATCTGAAAATACTGTGTGCATCTAATTTTCTCACAGTGAACATTCCCCACCCGTATCAGTGGTGAGGACTGAGGCTGTTTGATCACTGGCCCAGAGGAGGGACATCACATTAATTGAGTTATAGACTTACATTATTTCAGAAATCCTTGTTAAATCAGGTTGTCTTACTCTGTCAGCTTTTCCAAGTTAACAGTACTAATATGTTTAAAAAGATTGTCCCTGATTATTTCTGTATTTGTTCCTGATGCTGGAGGTAGAAGGAAGAGAGCTATGGCTGTGTCATACATAATATTGGTAAATACAAATATGACATGTGTAACTGTAACAGATATGATGGTCTAGCAGTTAGTGCAGGGGATTAAGGCTGTAAGCTGTTAGTGAGCTGTCTACCTCCATATGCCTACTGCATGACTTTCAGCATGTTGCTTAACCAGACAGTGCTTCCAGGTTTCTCAATGTTTAACTAACTTACTATCTGACTCCCTTCCCTTGATTTTAAATGAAAATATTTTACTATATGGAAATTCAGCTGTGAGCTGTAGTTCCTGTGGTTTCAGGATTTAATTCCTTCAGCCCTCATTTGTATACTGTGTGACCTTGAGCAAGTCTCTTAATCAGACCATGCTTAGGGCAACTGTGAATTTGGGCTAGGCATCTCAATGGTTCCCCTGGACTGCAAGCCCAGTAACTACCTATAAATAAAAGAGTTATTCAGTTTAAATACATACATTTAGCATAACTCAGTCTTCATACAGAAGGGAATGTATAGGTCTGCAGTTGTGAGACTGTATGTATATTTCCTGATACCATCTGATCACAATATAGTGATAGTTCTAAAGCATGAAGAGAAGTTGTTTGAGATGACATCCTTGCTTTGATTAGCAGAAGCATTTTAGAGAGGAGTGGGCAAGAGAAGCAAACCAGAAGTAGCCATGAATCATAAATCAACTAAAAGTTACAAAATTAGAAAAAAAGTAATAAAGAATATAAAGAAAACAAAATTGGAAAGTCCTCAAATAAAGTGGCAAATATATAGAGCAACCATATGTTGACCAATATTTGACCCATGAATAGTTAAGGAGAGGTGAATTGAGACTAAGAGATGAATTGCTAGTAATGGCAGTCCAAGACAGTGGGCTACACACACTTTGGTTTACAAGGTCTATAAGAAAAGTAGGAGAAACTGAGAAATGCAGATTATTAAAAAAAAGAACTAGAAACAGTTGCAGCTCTCATTGCTGGGTGTGATGCACTCATGGCTGAGGGTCTCTATCCTGAATGATACAGCAATGGGACAAGACTGTTGCAGTGGAGATTGTGCAAGCACTATAATATAGAAGTAGCTGAGAGGCATTGGAAGTATGTATCACAAAGCATTATCCACAGTTGTGAAGTTTATGGATGAGATCTGTCAATACCAACAGTTCAAATTGGACACAAGAAAACCAGACTTAGTAGTCCAAGCAAAAAGACACATAGTGATTATAGTGTCTTTTGGACTGAGACAAAAAATGTCAGGATGCACAGGCAGAAGTGAGCTCAATGTGGAAGAAATATACCCAGGCAGTTTCAATAGTAGCAGGAACAACAGAAGTAAAAAGTAAATAAATAATAATTTGCAGTCATACTTAAATATGCTGGTGGTGCTGCGGTAGTGTTGTCGCCTCACAGTAAGACGCTGTCCGGTTCAATTCTCAGCTAGAGCGTCTTCTGCGTGGAGACATGCATGAATGGGCATTCCTTTGTTGAAGATTGTGCGTCAGGGCTGGTAACTCAGCACATAAAAATCAACTACCAATCATTAGCGGACCGGAGTTCCGCTGTGGCGACCCCTAACCGGGAAAAGCCAAAAGACACAACAACAACTTAAATATGCTACCAATACATGTAACTCTATATAAAATGAAGAAAGTATTAATTCTGGTTACATAGTTGGCGCTGAGAAGAGCATTCTCAGCCCACATCACTGACTGAAACAATATTAATTACCCAGTAAATAACAAATTACTGATCAGGCACACCCACTATGAATTAAGACATCAAGATGGGTCATCTACCAAAGTCCTCATGCACCCTGGATACAACAGAGAGTCCATAAAACATCGTCTGCACACCTCTCACCTGTTCAACATTTTGAGTTAAAAAACTCCATGTTCCACATTACAAAGGTTGTGTCATGTATGGTACTCATGCTCAGAACTTCTTAGTTGAAGTTGTAAGTATTACAGATTTTGCACATATGATTTGCATTGTGAAGGGTAGTGTTCTACATATTGGAGATGGAAGGTCGATAGTTATGATCCCTAGCCTCATAGAATGTGCTTCATTACACGCCTCAGAAGGTAGGAGACCTTTCACAAGCCACTAGAAGTACACTTCAATAAAGAGTATAAGCATGAGTGTTTTGATGGCCCAAGCTAGTGCACTGCCTTGATTCCTTTCTTTAGTAATCCTTTTCCTGCCCCCATAAGCTGCATTATGCAACAAATATGAAGTGTTACTCAGGACAGTACAGGTACTTGTAAATATTGTGTATAAGAATACTCAAAAGTTTATAATGCTTACTGTACTCATGTTGTATACTTTTAAGTATATTTGCTTATGTCACTATCACATTGTACTCCCATTAACTGGAAATTTCAATGTATTCATTATTTTTATCTCAGTGTCTTGGGTTGTAGCTGAAGACGGTCCTTGGACCAGCTCATCTGCATGTTAAACTAAATAAATACAGAAATGCCATTGCCTTAGGATGGAAATAAACATCCATTAGAATGAAATGACTGCAACCATGTTTTCAAGATTCCCACGGCTGTCTGTCAGCTACAACCCGTTCCTCTCCTTGTTCATTGGGTCTACCAGAGGTGTGTTAGCCTCCCTTTGGCTCTGCCTAACCCATATATGGGTCCAGTGAGTAGACTGAGAATGCTAATGCAGCATCATACTGTTGCCAGGGAGCATGCCTAATCCACCACCCCAGAGTAGCCCTGCTATCTCCATTACAGCTGCCTTCGAAAAGTGCATGTTTGTTTCCACTCATGAGCAACCTCCTGACCAAGTAACACACCACTTGTACCGCAAGAGTTTACCGATCTCTTAATGCTGCTGTTGCAATGAGCCAGGCTGCTTCCCCTCCCAAGATGGGCAAACAGTTGTCTTTTCACTCCCATCCTTGCCCACCTGGTCCCTCTACCACCCATGCTGTTAGTCAAACACAAATTGGACAAACCATTGTTGTCCACTCACTCCCATCCTTGTCCACCTTGTCCTTCTAGTACCCTTTCTGCTTAACAAACATAGATTGGACAAACCATTGTTGTCTGTTTCCTCCCATCCTTGTCCACCTGGTCCTTCCAGTGCCCTTTCTGCTTAACAAACAGAGATTGGACAAACCATTGTTGTCCACTCACTCCCATCCTTGTCCACCTTGTCCTTCTAGTACCCTTTCTGCTTAACAAACAGAGATTGGACAAACCATTGTTGTCCACTCACTCCCATCCTTGTCCACCTTGTCCTTCTAGTACCCTTTCTGCTTATCAAACAGAGATTGGACAAACCATTGTTGTCCGTTTCCTCCCATCCTTGTCCACCTGGTCCTTCCAGTGCCCTTTCTGCTTATCAAACACAGATTGGGCAAACCATTGTTGTCCGCTCACTTCAATCCTTGTCCACCTAGTCCTTCCAGTGCACTTTCTGCTTATCAAACACAAATTGGGCAAACCATTGTCTGTTCACTCCCATCCTTGCCTACCTGGTTTCTCCAGCACCCTTGCTGCTAATCAAACACAGGTTGGATGAACCATTATTGTGCATTCACTCCCATCTTTGCTCACTTGATTCATCCACTACTCTTGCTGCTAATCAAGCACAAGTTGGACAAACAGTTCTTGTCTGCCCACTCCCATCCTTGCCTACTTGGTCCATCCAGTACCCATGTTGTTTGTGACTATGTGCGGTATTGCCATCTGTGCCAGAGAGAATAGGGCAGTGCATATGTAACATATGCCAGCATAGTTAGCTGGAGTTTTGTAAATAATTTTATGTCATTTGACAAGTTAGATTTGGAGCACTTTTGCAAGGAAGAGTGGGCAAATGTTGCCAAGTCAAGATGTGCACTGCGGATAGACTCCTACCCAAGAAGACTGAATGCTGTAATTAAGTCAAAAGGTGCGCCAACAAAGTATTAGTTTAAGGGTGTGCACTTATGCAATCAGCTTATTGTACGATTTATATTTTATATTTTTTCCCCTAACAGATGTTTTTCAATTGAATTGTGCAGGTTATAGGTCACATTAAAGGTGGGACAAGTTTTTAAATGATTTATTGTGGGCTCATTTTTTTATATCACAAAAACCTGGCACTTTAACAGGGGTGTGTACACTTTTTATATCCACTGATTGTCAGGGTTATTTACAGACAAAGGAAGACACAATGCCTCAAAGTGTAGCACCTCACAGAATCACCACAGCACCTGGCGAATTAGAATTAAACTAGTTTATTAAACCAGTTGAGTACTTTCGTTCAAACAGAACTTCATCAGAACTGGAATGAAACCAATTTCCCTTTTATAGTATCATATATTAAATCCAACCAATAAAAACATAGATTAATTATAATATTAATTAGAATAGTTAATTTAAATAGCAAGAGCACAGATTTAAAGGGCACATCTACTTGAAAAGCATGTCTGCTTAAAGCACTTATTTACAACAAAATAAAATGTAACATTTTAAATTTGAATGGGCTAAAAGACGGACCAAAATAAATTTGTGATACCAAAGTTTAAGTTGGTAGAATGAGTTCAAGCAAAGGATGGAAATTTATAGTTTTGCTGACCTCAGTTTTAACACAGGCACTATGGATAGGACCTTATTTAAATCAGGACATTTTTATTAATATATATTTTTTATTTTAACATTTGTTTACTGGGAAATTCCAACTTGGAATGTAGACAATTTTCAGCAGAGGCCCGGAGAGAAACGCTCCAGTCTTTGAACGTGGGAGGAAACTGGAGCACCCGGAGGAAACCCACCACACGAACGAAGGGAGGACATGCAGACTGTGCAAAGAAGGCACTCCAGAGGAGAATCGAACTGGAGATCCTCTTGCTGTGAGGTGATAACACTACCGCTGCACCACTGTGCCATGGTGCATCTGTTGGCCTATAAAAATAACTGCCAATACAGTTCCCGGTACTTAAGTAGGTTCTTCCACTGTCTACCTGTTGGATTTTTTTTTGTACTTGCTCCAAGACTGAAAATGTAAAACTGCTGTTTGTGCATTCTCTGGTATGCTTCACCAAGGAGTTCGTGTCTATGCCATGTGTAACATATGTGTGTTCGTAAATAAGCTCTTAAGTGCCCTTTCAGTTTTCCCTATATAAAAGGTACCATAATGGCATACACAAATATATATAACTTCTACAGAAATACAATTATAGTAACTTTGTGGTTTTAACTCCTTCCCATGACTAGTCAGGTATATAATGTCCATGTTACTGATGTAAGGGCACTGCCTACAGCTGCCACATTTATAAGCAAAAATAACAAATGTACTAACGAACCAAAACACAGCCAGGGTAAAACTTTATTTGGTTAGCACTTTCACGGGTATTCAATCCGCTTCATCAGACCATACAAAAAAAATACAAAGACTTCTCTGTTTAAAACATTTTGAATTTCAAATACCAATCACATTTCAGTAGTAATTATCACTTATCACACTTCTTGAATCCCTAAGGATCTTTTCAGACAACTTCTAAAAAACATAAACCAAAAAATACAATAACAACTTTTTTTTTTAGTACAAAGAAAGGACAGATAGGAGAATTACCACCAATGGTGCTGAAGAAATTAAACAAGATGTAATAGAAAGGAGAAAATAATTAAACCAACAGTGGTAAAGTTAGAAATACACAAGGTGTATAAGGGTTGGGAAGGAAAACTAGACCTATCATCAATGGTAGGTAGAAATTTACACTGTTGAGTATACAAAAGGAGTTTAGTAATACAGAAACAAAGAAAAAGGTACATTTATAAAAAATAAAATGTTCTGAAAAGGAAAAATATTAGAAAAAACCTATCATGTTAAGTTGTCTATCTCGCCTTCATTCTTGCTGGATGGGTTCGGAGCCGACCTCGGCTCCGACTCGGCCACTCTAAAAGCTCGAGAGTTGGTTCCACCGGCTCGAGGCTCCCCTTATATCCCACAATGCTAGGCGAGAGTTACCTCAGATCTCGTTTGCCGCTACAGCTTCGAGGTTGGTTGTTTCTACCGGTTCCTGGTGAGTACTATTTTCTAGTTGAAATTAGTCTTTAAAAACCCCTTTAATTTAATATTTTTACTTAGTTTAGAGTAGGTTAGAAAACTTTATTCCCTACCCAAAAAATTTCCGTTTCTTTCCCCAAGAACCTTTGGTTCTTCCCTCGGGCCTATAGGCCTTTCCTTCCCTAGTGGAGTGTGTGTGTTTTATTATAGTTTAAATTACTAGTGCTATTACTACTTTTATTGTATTAACCTGACAGGGTATAACTAGTGTGTTTGTGTGTGTGTTTGTGTACACCTGTTCAGACAAAATGTCTAAAGAAGCAAAGGTCTCCTGATTCAAGAAGTGTGATGCGTGCTGTCAGAAAATGTCTCTGACAGACGCTCATACTTCTTGTGTCTATTGTCTGGGGCCTTTGCACCTGCAGGACTCCTGTGCTGTGTGCCATGGCTTCAGCCCCAGGGTCCTGCAGGAAAGAAAGAATAAATTAATTCTTAGAGGCTTACTCAAGCCAGAGGATTCCCTGTCTGTTTCAACAGGGAAGCCCTCTAAGGCATCTAGGTCTTCGGCTCTGGCAACTGAGCCGAGACCTAAGGTTTCTCAACCTTTGCCTTCATCGGCTCCGGCTGGAGCCGATAAGTCTCAGTCCACAGTTTCTGTGGCCTCGCCCGGCCGGAGCCGAGGTAATAGAAGTTCCGGTGTCGGCTCCGACCAGACCTTCGGAGCCGACAACTAGGAAGAGGTCCAGGTCACCATCTCTTGGCTCCGTTCATTCGGCTCCAGGATCTCCCTGCTGTCTGAACGGAGCCAAAGGTCTCACTCCTCTAGGTCATCGAGGCTGTCGGATCATGACCTTCAGAGGGTAGTGAGTCGACTACTTAAGTCCGAGGCACTGGCCCAGATGCTTCAGAGCCCGACTCATCAGTCGATGCCTGCCCCGTTCCATCAACATATTCCTCCTCCGACTCTCTTGAGCACGGAGCCGGGTCGGGTCGGAACCGAGACTGTGATTGCGGAGCCGATACAATTGTCTTCGGCCCGCTGCCGGCTCCGCTTTCCTTGGAAGAATCTCGGCGCCGGACTTCCCTCGTCGGCTCCGAGGGGTGAGTGGCATCGGACCCTTGTCCGACCCCCTCTCCTCTCGGGCTTCGGCGCTGGTGAGTTCGGCTCCGACATCGCCTCGAGCCATCACTGTCGGTGCCGAGGGGGTTCTTAGCTTCTCGGAGCGGGACCTCTGGCTCTGCCTGACAGGGGTGCATTCGAGGCCATGGGGAGTGTGTTAGAGCCTGCCGCTACTCCACAGTCGGCTCCGGCGGCCCCTGCCTTTATGGTGGCTGAGGCTAAGTCGACTCACTCCCTCATCCCGGACCGCAGAGAGCCAGCTCCTCAGGAGCCCCTGTGGGATTTCATCCTCTTCCGAGGCCTCTCCTGATTTGGCAGAAGAGCCCCTCGGAAGAGGAAGTGTAAGAGGAAACACATTGACTCACCTGAGTCCATCACGCCAGACACAGATTTGGATGATTCTGAGGGTTCCCCGTTCCCCTTCTGAAGATGTCTCATTTGCAGACATTCTGGAGATCCTGAAACAGAGGGAAATTGGCCAGCCCTCAACCCTTCGGAGGACCAATCTGTGTATCTTGAGGCGTTTGGCTCTCGTCCTTCCACCTCCTGGGTGTCCCCCCCCCTCGACCCCCTCATGCAGGTGGTTGCTAAGAAGGCATGGACGGCTCCTGATTCAGTGGACCCCACTCCCAGGAGACCCTCTAAGTTCATAACAGCTCCAGCAGACAAACAATTTTTAACAAAAGGAGTTTCTGTGGATGCTATGGTGGTAGCTGCTGCCACAAAGAAGGAACTAGTTGATCCTTCAGTACCTGTCCATCCACCTAACAAGGAATCTAGGTCCATGGATAGGTACGGGAAGCAGATGTTCTCCTCAGCGACATTTACCATGCGTTCGCTGAATTACCTGTGCCATTTCACTCATCTTCAAAGGGACTTGATCAAAGAAGCGAGTGAAATGTTAAAGGATCCTACAGCTGCGGGTTTCCAAGACAAGATGAACACGCAGCTGGCTACCCTTAATTCCATAACCAACTCCTCCATGCGCCTTCTTTCTTACGTGACTGATGGAGTGAGCAGAGCCGCAGGGACAGGTGTAGCCTTACGTAGGCACGCCTGGATGCGGCTATGCAATTTTGCGGACCCTTTCAAGACGTCTTTCACAAACTCCCTTTTGATGGATCATCTCTTTGGTCCTCAAGTGAAAGAAACCCTGACTAGGTGCGAGACTGATGGCAAGACCCTTTCTGCCATCGGAGTCCGTTTTTCTACTCCTTCCAGGCCTTACCCCAAAGGCCAGAAGGGTGGAAAGATGTGGTTCCGTAAACAATCTCAAGGGACTTCGCCTGACGACAGAGTCGTTTCCCACCAGAGGCAGAGGCGGAATAACAATGGTAGACGCCGCCCTAGGGGCAGGGGGTCCGCAGAACCAGGGCAATCGGGAAGCCTTCCTGACAAGCCCTTTCAGCATCCCTGAGGTGTTGCCCGACTGCCCAGCTTCGGAGGCAGTCTGGGGAAGATTGTCACTGTACCCAGAAGCCTGGCTATCCCTGACTCAAGACAAATGGGTACAGTCCATCATTTCGAAGGCTATTCTATCCCCTTTCTTCGCTTCCAAATCAGTCAAAAAATCCCTTCCAGATGTTCCACCCGCTCAAAGGGATCTAGCAGCTTTGGAAATTTCAAAACTGCTTGCAAAAGAGCAATTCAGCCAGTGCCAGCAGACCAACAAGGATCCGGAATCTACTCAAGGTTCTTTTTAGTTCCAAAGAAAACAGGGGACTGGAGACCGATATTGATCTCAGTGTCTTGAACAAATCAGTCAAGAAAACAAGATTTCGGATGGTCACGCTGCAATCCATCCTTCCCCTTTTGGGCAAAGGAAACTGGATGTGCTCTATAGACCTTCGGGATGCGTACTATCACATAAAGATGAACAGACGCTCCAGAAGATTCCTCCGCTTCAGGCTGGGAACCAGTCATTTTCAGTTCAGGGCCCTGCCCTTTGGTCTCACCACTGCCCCGGCTGTTTACCAAATGCATGGCAGTGGTAGCTTCTCACCTGAGACGACAAGGATTCCAGGTGTTTCCGTATTTGGACGACTGGCTCCTCACAGCTCCCACCAAGCATCTCCTTCTGATGGCCAGAGATTACACTTTTCGCGTTTGTCAAAAGCTGGGTATTTCAATAAATTGCGAAAAGTCTGTTTTGTCGCCTTGTCGTACTATTACCTACATAGGCGCAAATCTAGATACAATAAACATGTCTGCAAGGCTAACACATCAAAGGATATCAGACATTCACAAATTGGTATCACCCCTTCTCAACAACAACAAAATCAAAGCCAGGTTAGTTCTAAAGGTGTTGGGAATTATGGCAGCGGCCATACCTCTCCTTCCATTAGCCAGATACCACATGCGGATCCTTCAGTGGATGCTTTTTACTCAATGGTCATACCAGGAACTTCCAATGTCTCACACCATTGTGATCACGCAGGTGTGCAAAAAGCATCTCATGTGGTGGATGTCTTCCCCCCATCTCCTGTCGGGAAGACCTTTTGTTCCACCTCCTCCGGTTGCTACACTGACAACGGATGCCTCCCTGATCGGGTGGGGGGGGGCATTATCAGGGCAGGACAGTCCAGGGCACATGGCAACCAAACGAATGCCACTTGCACATAAATGTTCTGGAGATGAGAGCAGTGCTTTTAGCGTTGCAAGCCCTTCAAGACTCTCTTCCCTTGGGAACAATTGCAATCCAGACAGACAATATGTCTGTAGTGTGGTACATCAACAAACAAGGCGGAACCAGATCATATCCCCTGTGTCGAGAAGCACTCAGACTGTGGCAATGGGCGATTTCTTCTCAGCGTTTCTGATAGCAACGCACATCCCCGGAAGTCCAATCATATTGCGGACAAGTTGAGCAGAGCTATTCTCATGCCTCACGAGTGGTCTCTGAAAGACTCTGTAGTGAGAGGAATTTTTCTCAAGTGGGGTCAGCCTTGCTGCGATCTTTTTGCTACTCCCCAAAACAGCAAGTGCAGAGAATATTTCACTCTATTCCCTTTACCAGGCCAACCCAGCAGAGACGCTCTAGTCCAAGTTTGGCCCCGGGGACTTCTGTATGCATTTCCTCCTTTCCCACTGATCTCTCAAGTAATTCAGAAAGCTATCGCTCAGAAGGCCTCATTGATCCTCATTGCTCCTTACTGGCCTCGACAAGTGTGGTTCCCCTTTCTACATCATTTTCTCTTGGAGCGACCGTGTAATCTGGACCTAGTTCCAGATCTTTTGATCCATCAGTCGGGTCAGTTTCATCGCTCCCTCTCTGAACCTCACTGCTTGGTTCCTCCAGTTCCAACCTTAGCCAGGCTTCCTCAATTATCTCACTCTGTTAGAGATATATTGATAGCTTCCCATAAATCTTCCACTAGGAAGATTTATTTGAGTAAGTGGAAACGTTTCACATATTGGGCTCAAGGAAAGGACATAGATCCTTTCACCACTTCCATCCAACTAGTCCTTGATTTTCTAGCTGAACTCTTCCATGCAGGTTCATCTCCCTCTACACTTAAAGTTCAATTGGCAGCTATTTCTAACTTTCATGTGGGTATTTCTGAATCTGCCCTAATGTCCCACAAACTCTGCAAAGCCTTTTTGAAAGGAGTTTTTCTTCTCAGACCTCCTATAAGAAATCCTCCTTCTCCTTGGGACCTAAATTTAGTTCTTGCTTCTTTGATTCTTCCCTTTCGAACCTGCAGCTTCCTGTTCCTTAAAATTGTTATCATGGAAAACTCTTTTCTGGTAGCTATTACATCAGCTAGAAGAGTTTCAGAGCTTCAAGCACTCAGTTGTCGCCTCCTTATCTTTTGTTTCATAAGGACAGAGTATCCTTACGAACTAACCCGTCCTTTTGCCTAAGGTGGTCTCGACATCAAATCTAAACCAAAGCATTGACCTCCCTGTCTTTTTCCAGAGTATTCCAATAGGTCTGAACAAAAATTACATTGCCTGGATGTTCATCGTCAATTGAGGTACTACTTGGATAGAACAAAACAATTCAGAAAATCTGATCAGCTGATTGTCTCCTATGCGAAAGCAGAAAGGGACTTTCAGTTTCAAAGGTATCATTATCCAGATGGCTAACATCTTTGATTTCCCTGGTATATGAAATTAGACAACAAAATTGCCTAATAAACCTAAAGCCCATTCCACCAGAGCTTTGGCTACTTCTTTAGCCTTCCAAGACAGACTGCCTATTGACACCATTTGTGCAGCGGCTACTTGGGCTACTCCTCACACTTTTATTTCTCATTATAAGTTGGATTTAGCTTCTAGGCATAGAGCTAATTTTGGTTCCACTGTTCTCAGGAGTCTGTTCCGTTAGGCCACCCGGGACAAGGTGCTAGGGACGGTCCCATCCAGCAAGAATGAAGGCGAGATAGACAACTTAACATATAGAAGTTATGTTCTTACCATAACGCTCCATGTTAGTTGTCTTCTTCTCGCCTTCTTCTTAAGGCCCCACCCTCCTTCCCCCTGGCCTGGACAGACCTAGAGGAGTTGTGATCGTGACCTCTCTTTCTACCACCTCTTTCTTAGGCATATGCTGTTCTGCATATTTCCTGGATCAGGATGTAGGTCACCCTTCTTTCTTCCTGTTGTTAGAGGTGGACTCTGTTTAGAGTTATTCTGTTACTATTATAAGCTGGGGTTAGCTTACAAACGAGATCTGAGGTAACTCTCGCCTAGCATTGTGGGATATAAGGGGAGCCTCGAGCCGGTGGAACCAACTCTCGAGCTTTTAGAGTGGCCGAGTCGGAGCCGAGGTCAGCTCCGAACCCATCCAGCAAGAAGAAGGCGAGAAGAAGACAACTAACATGGAACGTTATGGTAAGAACATAACTTCTATTTCCGTTCTGTAACTCGAGAGCTGAAGGCGACCATGTCTAAACTTGAAAGCAGCAAACGAGATCTGAGGGAAGTTAAGAATTGGTGCATTTTGGGTAGGGAAGGAGCTCGAGAGTTTTTGGAGGCCACGAGCTAGTGTAACGGCCAAATTGGATCCAAGAATCTGATCCGAACCCATATGTTGAGTAAGAATGAAAATGGACAACACAGATGGAACATTATGGTGAGTACATAACTTATTTTTAAAGATCACAGTTGAGATTTTCTCATATCAGATGGCAAAGTTTTTTTGTAGAAGTTGAAAATCTAAAAAAGATGTTTTTGTACAGGGGATACCCCTTAAAATTTGTGAATGATATTAAAGAAGTTTCAGAGTTAAGGACTCCTGGATTTCAGCCTATTTTGATATTAGGACTTTTAGATAACATTTGTGTACTAAGGTTTTGGAGATGACAATAGGGGATTTTAAGTCAGCTATGATTATTTCTTGTAATGATAAATTCAATAAAGTTAATAACCACTCGTATGTTGCCCAATGTAAGGTGAAACTCCACTGGCAAAATAAACACACCAGACTCCTGGTGTGTTTCTTTTACCATTGGAAATTCAATACAGTTACAAAAATTATTTATAAAAATTGAGTGTATACTGTTTAAGTGGTTTAAAAATGTGTTAGGTGAAAGACAAACATTTGATTATAAGAAGAATTTTAATTTAAAGAATTTATTAGAAAGGGAATCAAATAATAAGGGTCCACCAAAGACTGGGTGTATGGTTAAATGTGGAGCATGTACATTTTGTAGTTACATTAATAGTGCTAGTTAGATACTAATACTGGCATATGACCATACTGTAAAGTGTATGGGAAGATATGATTGTAAAACAAGAGGTGTGATATATCTGGCAAGTTATATTTCATGTAATGTATTTTATGTGAGTATAATATAAAGAATAGTGAAACAAAGGATTTATGAACATTTGTACAAGTATTAAAACAAATTATACTAAAAATGCATTGAGTAAACATGCTAAAGTATGTGCAGGCTTTAATAAGTTTTTATTTTTTATATAAGAAAAGGTTCCTCTGCATTTAAAGGGAAGGGGGTTTGGAAACTATTTTACGTACAGAACTTTTCTGAAAGCTTTTATTGGAAGTTATTTATCCACCAGATATTAACAACTCTGTATCTATTAAATGTTTCCTCGAGACAAGGACCGCCAAGTTATAAGGTTCAGGTAGGTGTTATAAACATTTTGATTAATTTTTTTGGTAAAGGTGTTTTTATATTGAAACGGATTAAGTGTACCACGTGATATTAGTTATATTTAAATGTGTGTTGCAGTGTTTTGTAATTCTGATGAAGTCTCATTGTGAATGAGACAAAAGCACTTAACTCCTTAAGTCTGCCCGTCAACAGTTCATATGCAGTGATCATTGTTTTGCACTATATAAGTGTGAGGCAAAGCAGTGAGCATCATTGCACTATGGAATAATGCATGTGGCTGCAAGGTGAAAAGCCATTACTTGATTGCTTACAGGTGCTGGATTCAAGAGCTACTTTTTTTAGTTTTATTTTTCAAGTATAACTGCAATTAGCAGTTGTGTTATTAACTACATAATAAAAACCTGCGGTGGTGGTGCTGCGGTTGCGTTGTCGCCTCACAGTTGGACGTTGCCCGTTCGATTCTCAGTTAGAGCGTCTTCTGTGTAGCGACATGAGTGAATGCGCGTTCCTTCGTTGAAGGTTGTGCGTTAGGTCCAGCAAGCCAGTACGTAAAAATCTGCTGCCAATCATTAGCAGACTGGAGTTCCGCTGTGGCGACTCCTAACCGGGAAAAGCCGAAAGACACAAACAAATTACTTTTATAAGTTTTTGAATAGAGGGAGGGAAAGTGGTACTACAAAGATAAGGCAATCATTGTGTAAAGGATTGTTAAGCCTAATGACAAACTCACCATCTAGCAAGTAATCAGAACACAGATGAACACATTTGGGCCAGCCTTTTAGTAGAATATATCAAACCATTTCACTGTTGTACAGCTCCTAACTATAACATATGTGCAGGTGTATTTAACAGTGAGAGGAAACACTGATGCCACCACTGTGAGGGGAAATGTTAATGCTGTTATGGTGTGGGGGATACATTGTCAGTACTTTTATGAGATTAACATTAGATAAATTGTCTGGCTAGATAAATATGACTGTCAGACATGCCACCAACATGGTAAATGGACAGCAGGGACAACAGTATGGTAAGGAGTTGGTAGGGGCAGTCATGGCCACCGTGCTGGTACCACTGTTTTCCATGCCTACTGAACAGTGACTAATAAGGGTAAGAGAAAGATGAACATTGAATCTGTTGAGAAAGCCACTCATAAAACAGTTGTCTGAGGAAGAGAATGAGGTGCCACTTCAGGCCGTACATCTCCATTGTTGGCAGCCATTCTGCCAAGCAGCTTGCTGAGACCATGCATGGGAAAATTTTATGGTGGACATTAATGATGTATGTATCCAGGACTGTAGTAATGAAATTGTCAGTTACAGGGCCCCAGTGTAACATCTGCTGCAGGAAAAAAGGTGTCTGTCTGGAATGGAAAGGTAGGTCAATGGAAGTGGGCTGTTGGTTGAGCCACCTGATATGGAGACAGAAGAGTTTCTGGCTTCTGTCAGATGCAGTGCTGCTTCTACAAAGTCCAACAGTCTGGTGCTAGATATCGAAGCAGAGCTTTATCATGCACCAATAATATTCACTGCAGATACCCCAGGTATGTAGCAGTTTTCCTGTATAACAGTATGCATAATTCTCCTTGCCCCATTACTCACTGGTTAACTCAGCAAAGCTGTCTGCTTTGGGTTATGCAGGAATATCAGTGATTCATCTTGCATTCTCATCTGCATGTGGTAGGGGATTTATGTCCTTGGTTTGGAAACAATACTATTAATACACTTAATACATCTGATTTTGATGTATGTTTGTGGTGCTGCATTATACTTACACAGGGTATTATACTTTCCTTTGTTCACAGATGATTCTGTATCCAGCACCACCACTGTGGAATTGCTACTGCCTGACATTGGAGGATCATCAGTCTCCGATAATGACAGCAGAGATGGCCTGGCATGATCAGGAAATAGAGCGTGTGTGTGGTGTGTTGGACATAGGAAATGTGACCAGTGTATCTCATTTACAGATCACAGACACATCCTCTTGTGCTTATGGGTACCCGGAAGACACATACCACACAGGGAGGACAGATTACTGGAGACACTCATAGTCAGGAAAGTGTACTACCCACTTCAGGCCGTGAGTTAGAATCTGCCAGTAGCCCAGCTGAGGGGATACACACAGGGGGCTGCATGCTAGTTTTCACTGGAAACAGCTCTTATCGGCAGGTGAATGTACAGGATGCCCAACCTTTTATCATACATGCCTTAGATCTGTCCAGCAGATTTATTTATTTATTATTTATTTGTCATTTGTTAACCGGGTTAGTCTGGCTGGGCAGGGTTTCCTTTTTCAGCAGAGACCCAAGGAAAAAAGCTCCAGGTTACATAAAAATTTAGCTATACAGTGATGAAATAAAGCAAGAGTTGTAGCAAATAAAGGTTTTGTTATTATATACATAGTAAAAATCAAATAGAAAAGATAAGCACATCAGATACTATTTGTAGCATGCCAGTAGAGATACCAGGAATAAATCATATGTCAGAAATATGTATTAAAACAATATAGTAACAGCAACAGAACAAAATATAAGCATGTGAAGGTAAAGCGTTAGTAGAAGTGAAGGAGTATGGAGGCCTGCTTAAGAATTCAGTCATCATTTAGCTGACGGATGGCCTGGGGGACAGGAGATGTAGAAGAGATAGGAGAATAGAAGAGAAATTACTGGGGACATTGTTAACAAGGATAAATTAATAGTAGGCACTAAACAGCCTATAATTGCAAAGTACCTTGCTAAGGAAACAACTCCTATACTTTACAAAGAAAAAAAAAAAGCCCCAAACCAGGCATGTCCAAGGGTCAGCTTCCGGTGATTTCTCCTGTCCACCTGGTGAATCTGGGCAAACTGGGGCAATGCAGCAATTGCCTCATGTACACAGACAACCCTCTCCTCCTACCACCCAACACTACAACCTGTGAGAGATGCACTTACATAGCTAAAATGGAAGCAAAGCTCTCTCCACCCAAGATTGTGCTAAACAGTCAAGAGGAGAAGGTTAACACCCACACTACACCTCAAGCAACACATAGCCCTTCTAAACCCGCACCACCAGCACCCACATATAGCAACACTAAATCCACATATGCAGAGGCCCTTAACTGTAACCTACCCAAGCAACAAAGACCTCTGAAGCTGAAATGCAAACAAACACCAATCACAACCAATGTGTCACATAGTTCACAACACCAGTGTGCCACCCAGCAACAGCCCCTAAGGCAAGACAATGTACCTAACACTTTAGTCATAGGTGACTCTATAGTCCGGCACACTGATGTCCCTCTCACCAGGTTGAATAAGGAGAAAATTACAGTCAGCTGCCTGTCGGGTGCCAGGATCCGCCACATAACGCATGCACTCAAGTCACTCCACAACAAGTACAAATATGACTCTGTCATTGTCCATGTTGGAGTGAATGACTTGAGACATACCTCCCTGGACTACATGAAAAGAGACATGGAAGAGCTCTCGGATCATGTGGCCCAGGCAGGTATGACCCTAGCCCTGAGTAGCATCCTGCCTTCGCCCAGAATGATACCACAATATAAGGATAAAATGATTGACTTCAACAATTGGCTAAGTTTATGGTGTCATTCAAAGGGGATCCAGTATCTGTCTGCCTGGGATGACATGATTGACAGACCACAATGCTTTGCCAAAGATGGTCTGCACCTGTCGCCCCTGGGATTCAGGTTACTGGCTAAGGTTCTTGCCACCCCTATAGTGCCTTATTTAGGCAAACTTCAAAGGACAAAACCACCACCGTAACAGGTGCAAGCATGCAAAATCTGAAGGTAATGCTACTCTATGCTAGAAGTCTAAACCTCAAAATGCACTCTCTCGAGGCACTCCTAAAAATGGAGAACATCAATATCTGTGCAGTAACTGAGACCTGGTTTAAGGCTCCAGAGAGCACCCCTGCAATACCTGGCTACAACTCTTACCACACTTTTTGGCCACCAAACCAGGACCGAAACACTAAAGGTGGAGGAGTGTCAATATTCACCAAGGATATTCACACCACCAGGCTAGTTGGCCAACACAATGTGTCTGAAATTCTCCAAGTGCAACTAACACTAGGTAAGACTGCAATCCAAATTGTAGCTTGCTACAGATCCCCCACCATACCCCAAGATTCTCACTACACCTTTCTAAACATACTGGAAAATATTAAGATAGAACCAAACACCCTAATACTGGGTGATTTTAACTATCCTGCCATTAACTGGGAAAACTACTCATGTCCCAACACCTTTGCGAACGGTTCTTGGAATTCATAAATTCCAACGCCCTGGATCAACTAATCCATAGTCCCACCAGGGGCTCCAATATCCTAGACCTGGTCATTACCAACATGGGAAATCAATGCTCCATACCTATGGTCACCCCTCGTTAGTCAGGTCTAACCATAAGCTAATCACCCTTAACATCCACATCCCACCCCACCCCCAGTGAAGAAACCACCATAAAAACTTCTCCAAAGCCAACTTCATGCTACTCAAGTCAGAAGTGACAAACTTCATGACACCCATGCAGACGGGAACTGAAAGTTCAACTGCTGAATCCTACACTAAGGCACTGTACGAGCACATCCACTCATGCATGAATCGTGCCATCCCAAATAGAACCAAAATGCTCTCATCCAAAAAAAGGAAGCCAATCTGGTGGTCCCCTGCCATAAACAAACTTTACAACAAAAGGAAGAAACTTTTGCAGAAAAGAGGAAAATCCCAGGATGCAAAAAACTCTCTTACTAGCCTCAGTAAGAAACTGAGATGCCTCATAAAATCCTCCAAAGCTAGTTACGAAAATAAAATTGCCAAAGATTCCAAAGACAACCACAAAGCATTCTATAACTATGTCAAGAATCTAAATGGCAATGCTCAGATCTGCTCTGAGCTAAAACAGAATGGCATTAAATATACTGATCCGAAGGAAATTGCCAATATCCTGGCAGATCGATTCAGTGCCAACTTCACCCCCCTCTCACCCCCTAAATGGCCCATCTCAATACCGGAAGATTGCCAAATTCCAGTAATAACGGCCACACAGGTACAAAACGCACTCTCTAAAGCCAAGAATACAGCATCCATGGGACCAGATGACATCCTGGGCTGTGTACTACATGAACTACAATATGAACTGGCACCTCACCTAAGTGTCATGTTTAATCATAGCCTCACCTCAGGTTTCGTGCCCACTGAGTGGCGCAGAGCTACAGTTATCCCAATCCACAAGGGGGGATCCACCTTGGATCCCGGAAACTACCGTCCCATCAGTCTGACAAGCCTTATCTGCAAGGCCATGGAGCATATTATCATGGAACTTATAAACAAAGACATTGGCAACCTTCAAACACTGGACCCCACCCAGTTTGGGTTTGTGAAGGGCCGATCTTTTCTCCTGAACCTGATTGACTTCTTTGAATCAGTCTCCAGAGCCATGGACAAGGGTAAGGTGGTCCACACAGCCTATCTAGACCTTGCCAAGGCCTTTGACACCATCCCCCACTCTGGAATCATAAATAAACTTACTAAGTTGGGCATTAATCCCTATGTCACCCAATGGGTTGCTAAATGGCTTACTGATAGAACCCACACTGTAAAAGTAGCTGACTCCAAATCCAGCTCCAGACAAGTGACATGTGGAGTACCTCAGGGTTCAGTCCTGGGGCCGCTCTTGTTTGGCATCTACTTCTCTGAAGTACAGGTCAACACTAAGGGACTCTGGCTAACAAAGTTTGCAGATGACTGCAAACTGGGAGCCATTACTGAATCCCCAAATGATGTGGATACTCTACAAAAGGGCCTTACAGAAACAGATGCTTGGTGCCAGAGCCATGGGCTCAAGCTCAATGCCAAGAAATGTATTGTTATCCCCTTTGGGAAAAAAACATGTATCCATGAATTACCATATAGGTGGCAGGTACACTAAACACAGAAAGTGTGATAAGAGACTTAGGGACACATGTAAAAAGCAGAAACCTGATCTCACCACGATGTAGTCAGTTAATAAGTTGGAGTGCAGATGCTATTCCAAAATACAATTCCAAAAGACAAACAGCAGCCGTAGTAAAAATATAAAACTCTTCTTTAATGTGAACACAATGGATGAAGGTAAGCGCTTTCGCGTGGTCACAGCCACGCTTCATCAGACAATGAAAACCCTACACAAAAGTGCTTAAATAGTGCATTGTTCAAAAGCCAAGCCCTATATAATTAAGTACTTCAATCATTGTTTAAAGCGGCATTGCCATCAAACAGTTAAAGACATTACGTTCTTTGTGAATAGTTAAAACATCTAAAATATAGCTGATACAGAACTCATAATGCAACTTATAAGCTAAAAATGTTTAACATTCAGATGATAAAAGGCTTAGTGCATTTCATCAGTAATTCTATACTTAAATAAACAAAAAACAAAGAAACAAACAAATCCCTGCGAGTCTAAACTCTAACAGGCATGTCACACTGAGAAACTTTTCTACGGTTACTATCAGAATCAAATCACAATTCATTAGGCGGGAACTAGTTATAAGTGTCTACAATGAATTATACAAAAAGAAACCTTTCTAAACTTTGCCTACCTAAGGAAATAGCATAAATGCATAATAGTTGTGAACAATATTCATGTTTTTAAAACCTTAAAAACCTTAATAAAATCGGTTAGATGATTTTATAAACCTAGCTAAACCTTACTATAAAAGTGCAAATAGATCTAATGCGAAACCACTTAAGACCAAGTAACATATAACATTTAAAGTATGTATGAAAAAACAAACAAAAGAACAGAAGATACATATCCTCATGAATAGAAGTACAAGTCAAAATCATCTAGGTTGTGCTAGTACCTTGAAATGTAAGCGCATCCAATAGATCACAGTAACATTATAAAATGAAGAAGTTGCTAGTATTAGGGCAGCAAAGCTGACTATTTTAAGTTAGAATAGGAGCCATGAATATAATGTTGAAGGAGCATAAAATGCCTGTAATAAGTGTATATGGAAATTAAAGTATAAACAACTACGAATGTAAGTGTATATATAAATAAGGTATGTAAATGAATATATAAATAAATATGTATATACAATTATATATCTATATTAATACCTATAATTAAAACAATGAAGTGGTATTAATAAAGTATATTATTTTGAAAAAAGCCAAATACCATAGAAAATAAAAATTATAGTAATGTTATTTCTAGAAAGATTTTTGTAGTAGCATAAAATATGAACATATGGAAACATTTAAATCAAATATATCAAATACAAATGAATAATCAATTCCATTTATTATTCTAATTTCATAAACTACTGAAGTCTACATATCTATAAGCTCCAAAGGTTATATTGAAACATTTTTTCTAAAAAAATTTTTATTTATATAGGGAAATTATTAGAAAATAATTAATAAATACTAAGTGAATAAATAATTACATAAGTAATAGATAAATAAACAATAGTTTTAAGAACCTCAATTTTAATGGAAATGTATAATTCTTTATATTAAAGATAAATATACAAAGGGTTTTAAAATCAAAATAAAAATAAAATATGTCGTTAACAATAATTATGTTAATGATACTTAAGGACAGGATATTTCTTATATCTTAAAGCTAAAGAAATATAATAGTTTAAATTGATTTGATTCCAAAACATATATGTATATAAAAATATATATATATAAGAGTTAGAGATATTAATTTAACTAAAGATGCTAATTACCCATGAAATATAGAATATGATAAATAAATGTATAAATAGTGAATAAAAATAGTGAGTGAAGAATGATGAATAATAAGCTAATGTTATAATGAGAGTACTAAATTATGTACCTTATAACAAAATTTAGAGATATTTTAGAATTAAGGAGCATACATCAGAATTTGATCAAAAAGTTTAATGTTTTCTATTGTTTAAAATAGGTTTGATGGAAACTGAAGTATTCAGTCCGGGGTAACTATGAGCATTGAATTTTAAAATCCACTTTAATTCTGCCAAGGCTAGATTGTTGATATTATCGCCGCCCCTGGGATTCCAAATGACGCCGCCCAAATGATGTGGATACTCTACAAAAGGGCCTTACAGAAACAGATGCTTGGTGCCAGAGCCATGGGCTCAAGCTCAATGCCAAGAAATGTATTGTTATCCCCTTTGGGAAAAAAACATGTATCCATGAATTACCATATAGGTGGCAGGTACACTAAACACAGAAAGTGTGATAAGAGACTTAGGGACACAGGTGGACAGTGGTCTCACCTTCGATAACCACATCGCCACAACAGTCAGGAAATCCTTCTATGTGGCACACCTCATCACGAAGGGCTTTTCATCCAGAAAAAAGGAGGTCATTGTCCCACTGTACTCATCCCTCATTAGACCCATTATAGAATACAACACCCCATTTGGTATGTACCTCTCAAGACATCTGCAACAACTGGAAAGGCCTCAGAAATACCTCACTAAAAGAATCACAGGCCTAAAGCAGATGCCGTACGCTGACCGCCTTAAAAAACTCAAGCTATACTCTGTCGCATATCGTCTACTCAGAGGCGATCTCTGCTTAACATACAAGGCCATGTCAAACCCAGAGCTGTTGGACATGCTACACTTAAAGAAATCCCAATCCCTCAGAGCTACACGCTCCAGGGATCAAAACCTTGTCATCACAATAAACAAAACATGCTGGAGGGATAGATTCCTGACCCAGAGACTCCCCAGACTCTGGAATAGATTGCCCATACATGTCAAGCAGAGTGCCTCTTTGGACCTCTTCAAGAGGAACCTTGATGATTGGATGGGAGAAAGGAAATTCACCCCAGGGATCACGTCAGTCGCCCTGCTAGACAGGGGTCCAGGAAAGTAAATAATGTGGGAAGAAATAGCCAGGGAATTGTTATGGCTAGGCTTGTATAGGCCTTAGGGCTGATAGCCTAGTACCAACCTATGAACCTAAGGTAATAGGATGAGGAGGAGGTAAATGCACACTAAAGGAAAGGGAAATTAGTTAAGGGGATGAAAGAGGAAGCAGGGAGAGGATGGAGGTGGAGACATTCATGGGGGACAGTACAGGAGCAGATCCAGGACTTTAGCAGAAAGTTCTTTAATACTGTTTTGAAACTAGATGGGTTACTAAGAGAGCATCTGTGGAAGGGGGGTTTGATCCAGGCAGAGGAGACTGAGTGAGTATATTGTATTTTGCCAATGGATTTGTTGGGTTTTGAGGTCAACAAAAGATCACAGATCTGACCACAGATTCAGAGGCTTTGTCCCAGCAGACACATGTTCATTTCATCACAGTGCCCAGTATTCTGCCCACTCGCACACACACACAATAACGCTGCCCTTTACAAATCCTTTTATGTTAATGTGCCCCCCAAAAAGACCTTACATACAAATGCATTCTTGGTTTTCATTATCCTCAGCACTCATTTCTGTATGTCTGATACACTTTGTGTCCCGCTTATGCATAGATAAGCATGGCCTGGTTATGGGTTTGCATACATCATTTTCATTGTAGTACATTTGATTCACTATAGGCCAAAGCTGTGTCTAAGTCACTGTCTCTTTCCCAGTGCCACAGCATACTGCACCCACCTCCATCTAACAAGCTCATCCCCTGCTGCTGGCTCCTCCACTGACCCCTTGTCTGCCTCAGCCTCCACTGCCTAGTGTGCTGGGGGCTGCTCCTTCTGGAATCCCCCCCGCTCTGTAACTGCCTTTTGTGCAACACTGCACATACTGAAATAATTTTGCATGTTTGCCAGGATCATATTGCAGGCACAACAGAAGAATGCCAGCAGAAACCTTCATCAGCCTAAACACATGCTCCATGATGACCCTGGTTTGTGATTGGGTGTAGCTGTATCCCTGGTCTACTTCATTCTGTGGATTATTGATGAGTGTCAACACCCAAGGTTCCAGGGCATATCTGGCATCACCAATAAGATGCCTCTGTGGGACATCAGCCCTCACAAACCATTAGTACAGGTCACAGATGTGCCATATGTGGGAGTCATGATAACTGCTTAGATGGCCTGCAGACACATTATAGATAATACCCTGTGCATTACAGACCACCTGGCATGGAGTGATACCCTATGCTGTTCATATACCTTGTTCCAGTTCCCCAGGTGGGACATTTATTTCAATGTGGGTGCAGTCTATGGTCCACAGCACGTCAGGAAAATATGCTGTATCATGGAAGTCCTGCATGATGTTTTCTTTCTCCTCTTTGGTATGTAGGAACCACATATGCTCCTCCACATGTTGCAGTGTTGGGTTAATAAAGTGATGGAGGATTCTCAAGGCAGATGACTAATATATCCTCACCTTGTCCCCCAGTCATTCACTGAAACGTCCCTATAGCTGGTCTACATAAAGCCAGATGAGCTTTGGTATCCACTAGGAATGGTTCTCGATGAGGCCAAAACATGTCCACAAGTTTTTGCATATTGTCCCTATCCACATGGTGCTGGTCCACAATTTCATGGTTGTGGAATCTATGACATTTTAAGCACAGTCTGATGAAATGGCACCCCTGAGGGTGATGGCAGGCACCACCATGGCCTGGAGTGGCAATAAGAGCTTCTTGCAGATACACATTAACTAAGGCTCTGGCAGTCCCAACATACTTCCATGGTTTGACCACAAGGATTTATACATTAATTAACACTGGTGTTAGAACTCTGCATCACGCACTGTATTTGTTTTGTTAATCACTCCACTTTTTTGATTTGCCTTGTTTGCATATACGTCACAGCTCATTTTAATGCTATTGCTCATTACCATCTGATTATATGACTCTTCGCTTATACTGTGGCCAGCTCTGCTGTTCCACATGCATCATTTGCAATATGTGTATCTGTCAATTGCACACACTCTGCATATAACCCTTTTCATGCAAAATTGCTCATTGCAATGCAGCTAAGTTTTCTGACTCCTAGGGAATGTGTGGTACAGGAAACAAATAGACAAAAGCCAGGCTGTTAAAGAAGCAGACTCAGCCTTACCAAAAAGCTGTAGATATAAGTGGAGTGAGAGAAATTACAAGTATGCAGCTAAATAAATTATCTTAGGGAATGGAAGTGTCTAAGATAACATGTTAGTCACCTAAGTTTAAAAATGTGAAATAAAGTCAGCAGGCGTTGTAACACTGATGGGAAAAATAGAGGTACACAACTATGGTATAGTTAAAATTCAAGCTTCATGTATGGTTAGCAGCATGAGAGAAAGAAGTGACTTTTGTTTAATCGGTTTTTTAGAAGCTGTGGCAGAAAATATTTTGCAAAAGTGTTTAGAAGAAAGGTAAAGTGTGTTTGAAAGAATGTGCATACTATTTAACAGAAATATAAAAAAGTTATTTGCAACATGAAAATTAAACCAATTGATAAAGTGAAGTCTGTATCAGAAAAACAAGTGCAAGTCAGATTGCAGATGAGAAATGTTCTAAATTGTTAAGCACAGGTCTAGAGTGTAACATTTTGTCTAACAATACTTCTCAAGCACTGGTCATAAAAGGCATACAAAAAGCTATGTGCACATCGTCAGCATATTGGGGGCACCAAATAAGGCCAATGGATCAAAAGTTACTAATTTGGGAAATACAAAAATAAGAAGTGCAAGATCTATTTGGGGTGGGAATTGCAGTGGTTTACTGTGGTATGGAGAGGGGTACTTTTTTAGTAGAGGGCAAGAACCCTCAGTGATCATCTTAGTTTACAAGACTGCAGCATTCACTGGCCAGATCATACCGCTCAACTATACAGATTTTCACAGAATGTCCAGATTTTTGCCTCATACTTCTGGTCTATTTTTCATAAAATTGTGTTTTTCTGGCAAATTAGTGGCAAATCATTAAAGACTGGAGTTAGAAAATAATGACAAACATTTGAGTTTCAGACTTCCTACCCTTCAGAAAATACATGCTAATGTAAAACCTATCATTCTATCAACTTTCTGTGTTTGTAAGAGCAATATTTAAAAAGTGTCCCTATTTCGGGCCTTTGCCCCACTTTTAATTATGGCTTTGTCCAGATTTCTTGCTCTGAGAGGTTGAGAGGTATGGGCCAGATCTTTTCAGCCTTAATGGCCTTATGTCATTGCACATTGGGCATGGGTGAGAGGAATAGGTCGAGGATGAGCTACAGAAGTTCCTATAGCTTTGAGTGTGCACCCCAGTCTCTTCTCTGATGAAGTGGCAGGTATCCGATCAGGTTCAGGGGTACCAGAGTGACTTTTGACATATAAGATTGAGGAGAGGCACCAGTGGCAACAAATGGATATTTACATAGGGGCCAAAAATAGAGAATAAATAAAACTGCAAAAAGTCAGAGACAGTCGGGAGTCAAGAAGCTGAAATACTTCTATATCCTTAAAGAGTTATTTGCACATTTCCCATGAAACTCCTTCAAAAGAGGTTTAAGGGATTATAAGTGAAATTTCTGGCTTGTCAGGGTCTTCGATGTTTTGCCATAAATACTTGTCTTTGTGACATTTTTATTCATTTTGTTTATCAGAAAATGTTTGTCTTTGACTTACCGTAAAGAAAGAGCACAAACGTGGAGAGTACTTCCAGTTTGCTGTGAATACTACATTGGTGCATCATGTGAGTAAAATTTGGTCACCATATCAAATTGCTATGTTTCATTCCTACCTCATGGCCTTCAAGTGCAATGCATTTGAAACTTTATTTATTTAGTTATTTATTTATTTATTATTTGTTTACCAAGGTGTAGTGCACTGATCAGTACTGACCAGTTTTTCAGGCTTAGCCCGGGTGAAATGCAAAACATTTCACAAACAAAAGATACAGAAATGTTTTACTCAGACTAATTATACAGAAAAAAACATCTGTATATACAGTCCAGTGAGCAAGCACAGTGCAGTGCACAATATGTGCATTATTTTTAAAGTATTGATGCAGGAGTGCAGGAGAATTTGGCTTGGATGAATGAGGTTTTTTTTTTTTTTTTTTTTTTTTTTAGATAAATTCTGAATTTGGAATAAGTGTTGATTTCCTTAATGTTGATGAGGAGAGCTTGCCAAAGAGTTGATGCCTGAGAGGACAAAACGTGCAGTGTTGCGGAGTTTGGTTTTAGGGGTAATGAGAGTGGGTGTGGTTTTTGAGTAGTGTGTTAGACTGTATGAGGAGGTTTTTCTTTTTTTTTGAAGTCTAACTACCAGGGAAGTAATTGTGCAGAGTTGGAGTAGTTTGTAGAGTTGATATCCTAAACGTAGGTTAGATCTTTCTTTTATAGGTAGCAGTTTGTGTTTTTCTAGGGTGATACAGTGAAGCTCACAAAGAGGCATGTTTGTAATGAATCAGCAGATGCTGTTACAGATAGTCTGGAGTGTGTCAGTGGTTTTCTTGGAGGGAGAAGCAAAAATTCGGAGCCCATATTCAAATTGCAAAAGGATAACTCCTTCGACAATGGCTGGTCTGGCTGGTTGGGATAGAAAAGGAAAGATCCTCACTGAAGAGGAGGGAGTTTATTTTGGATAAAATGAAAAGACAGGAAGAGAGAGAGAGAGACAGATTTGCTTCCATAATCAAGGAGAGAAATGTGTGCTGTGTTTGTGAAATGTTACTATCATTGTTATTGTTATTTATTTAGTTTAAAATGACAAAGTTCATGGAAGTTTTGAAATTATGACACAAACATACATCTCAACCGTCCATAATTCCTCAGAATGTCCAGATTTTTGCCTCATATTTTTGGTCTGCTCCTGTTATTTCTGTTTTTCTGGCAAACTACAGTGGACTGAAGTTACTAAATAATGGCATATGCTTGAGTTTCAGACTTCATATCCTTCAGAAAATACAAGCTAATACAAAAGCTGTTATTCTAAGAACATTCTAAGTTTGTAAGAGCAATATTTAAAATCTATCCCTATTTTTGGGTCTTTGCCCATATTTCTTGTATTAGAAAGTTGATTCTTAAGACAGAAGTGGCAAACTTCACGACACCCATGCAGACGGACAATAGAGGTCCGACTGCTGAATCCTACACAAATGCACTTTTTAAGCACTTACAAAGTGCATGGATCATGCTATCCCTAACAGAACCAAGATGCTATCCTCCAAGAAAAGGAAGCCAATCTAGTGGTCCCTTGTCATAAACAAACTCTACAACAGAAGAAAGAAACTGTTGCAAAAAAGAGTAAAATCCCATGACTGGAAGAACTCCCTGGTCAGCCTCAGTAAGAAGCTGAGATCCCTCATAAAATCCTCCAAAGCTAGTTATGAAAACAAAATTGCCACTGATTCTAAAGACAACCACAAAGCATTTTGTAGCTATGTCAAAAATCTCAATAGCAACACTCAGATCTGCTCTGAGTTATAGCACAATGGCACAAAATATACAGAACCAACTGATATTGCCAACATCCTGGCAGATAGGTTCAGTGCTAACTTTACCCCCCCTCACCCCCTAAAGGTCCCATCTCTGTACCAGAAGAATGTAAAGTTCCTGTAATCACAGCTGCACAGGTAAAAACCACACTCTCCAAAGCCAAGAACCACACTCTCCAAAGCCAAGACCTGACAACATCCCAAGCTGCATTCTACATGAACTACAGAATGAACTGGCACCCCACCTAAGCACCATGTTCAATCATAGCCTCACCTCAGGCTTTGTGCCCACTGAATTGCGCACAGCAACGTTTATCCCACTCCACAAAGGGGGAGCCACCACGGACCCCAAGAACTACCACCCCATTAGCCTAACGAGCCTGGTCTGCAAGGCCTTGGAATGTATCATCATGGAACTTATAAACAAAGACATTGGTAATCTCCAAACTCTGGACCCCATCCAGTTCGGGTTTGTAAAAGGCAGATAATGTCTCCTAAAGCTGATTGACTTCTTTGAAGCAGTCACTAAAGGCGTAGACGACGGTAAGGTAGCTCACACAGCCTATCTAGATCTCGCCAAGGCTTTTGACACCATCCCCCCACTCTGGAATTATTGATAAACTCACTAAACTAGGTATAAATCCCTATGTCAGAAGATGGGTTGCCAACTGGCTCACTGACAGAACCCACACTGTGAAAGTAGCAAACTCCAAATCCGACTTCAGACCAGTGACAAGTGGAGTACCACAGGGTTCAGTCCTGGGTCCTCTCCTGTTTGGTATTTACTTTTCTGAAGTACAGGCTAACACAGAAGGTCTTTGGCTAATGAAGTTCGCAGATGACTGCAAACTAGGAGCCATAATTGAAACTCCTAATGATGTGGACATCCTACAAAATGGTCTCACTGAGACAGATGCCTGGTGTCAAAGCCATGGCCTCAAGCTCAGTGCCAAAAAGTGCATTGTCATCTCCTTTGATAAAAACTCTGTACCCATGAGCTACCACATAGGTGGTAGTCTACTTAATGTTGAAAGTGTGATAAGAGACCTTGGGACACAGGTGGACAGTAGTCTCTCCTTTGATAATCACATCCCCACAGTAGTCAGGAAATCCTTCTACATGGCACACCTCATCACAAAAGGTTTCTCATCCAGGAAAAAAGAGGTCATTGTTCCCCTGTACTTGTCACTCATTAGACCCATTTTAGAGTACAATGCCCCTTTTGGTATGTACCTCACAAGACATCAACAACAACTGGAAAGGCCGCAGAAATACCTCACAAAGAGGATTACCGGCCTCAAACAGATGCCGTATGCAGACCGTGTCAAAAAACTCCAGTTTTACTCCATCACATATTGCCTACTCAGAGGCGATCTTTGCCTAACATACAAAGCTATGTCAAACCCAGAGCTGTTGGACATGCTCCACTTAAAGAAATACCAATCCCTCTGAGCTACGTGCTCTAGGGACCTAAACCTTTTCACCACAATAAACAGAACATGCTGGAGGAATAGATTCCTGTCCCAGAGACTTCCCATACTCTGGAACAAACTACCTATCTGTATCAAACAAAGCTCCTCATTAGCACTCTTCAAGAAAAATCTTGATGATTGGATGGGAAATAGGAAATTCACCCCGGGGATCACCTGTGTGGCTCTGCTTGACAAGGGCACAGGAAAATAATTTTCTTGGGTGGCGAAAGCCAGGGTACCTTTTTGGCTAGGCTTGTATAGGCCCTAGGGCCAATAGCCTAGTACCTACCTGTGAACCTATGAACATTCTCCTGTGAGTCCACCCGGGGTAATGGTAGCTGGGGACTTGGTTCCATATGTGAGGATGAGATGAAAAATTGACAATATCAGATAAAGAAGTCATGTGCTCACCATAACGTTTTTTCTGTATTCTTGATTTTTCATCTCTCCTCACATTTCCTCCCTCCAACCCCCTTATTTTGGTTTTCTGGTTGAACAGGAAGAGAATTTCAGGTCATTGTTTGTTATTTCCAATACTCTAGAAGTGGTCTCCTTACAAATCCTTTTAGCATAAAAATTTAATTCATTCTTCCATTGTAATAATTATAGCAAAAAAGAGCTGAGGCAACAGGGAGAGGTGCATTGTGGATAAATGGAGTTATCCAAGAGTTTTTTGGTTGCCACAAGCTTAGTAACGGCTGAGTCGGGTTCGCTGGATCGGATCCAGGCCCATATGTGGAGAGAGATGAAAAGTCGACAGTGCAGATGGAACATTATGGTGAGTACATAACTTCTTTTTTCTTATCTTACAGTTGTGTTATGTTTCTTTTTATGGTTGGGTAACTGTTTAAAGTGCTTTTCACTGTGCTTTTGGTGGAAAATCAACTTTTTTAATACTTACGTTTCACCAACTTTTAGTGCCTAGCTTCCCTGGGAATAAAACATCTTTTTTGGCTTAACCATGGAATAACCTACCTGTTATTCAGTTCTTTCTTCTTTCCGCCACAAAAATAAAAGGACTTTTCAAACAGCCTTTTGCCACTCAACAGCCCCAGATGGATGATTCTGCTGTGGCCATTTCTGGTTCCTCAGATCACTTGGCTCCCTGGACCAGGTGTTAGACACATCCTCTATGGCTGTTGGGAGTGCCTTTGGTGGGTAAGGAAGGACCACTCTTGTCGGTCTTTGAAGAAAGAGCAAGGAATACATCTCTACTTAGCCAGACTGGAATGCCTAGCCCTTGGGAGGTTTTGCTTGTCAAAAATAGGACTGCTTCTTTACAAAATTCTGTCAAGAAGCAAAATGTTAGACATTTACTGTCATTGTCTCAGTTACTTTGCACATGAGTGATTTGTTAGGCTTAGATCAGGGCTTAGTTCAGTCTCTTAACCCTACCAATTATGATGTTTCTGGTAAGAAAAACTAATTCTTCACTGTCTTGAGGATTTTCAGGACATTGAACAGAAAACTGATTCTGAGGGGGACAACTACTGTTTTCTTTCCTCAGGTTTCTGATTCTGATGAGAGTGATTCTTAGCCCCTTAGAAGTATTTTCTTTTTCTGAAGCCATCTCCTTAATGAATCAGTCAAACATAATCATCTTCTCTTGTCATTAAAAAACATGATTTACTACAGTGGGAATTTCCCGATCCTACTTCAGTTCCTCCCATTCTTCCACCATTGGAGGATATATTTATTACAGCCTGTAACTTGCCTGATTGCCAGCCTGCTGCCCCTTTTAAAGCAGATAGATTGTATAAAGTTCCTCTTAACCCCAGATCATACCCAGCAATGATTTCATTGGTAAATCCTGAAGCTGCTAGACAGGAAAGCTTTTGAAAAATTTGGGAAAAAAGCTTACTCTGCCACACTTATTTTTAAAAATTGTAACTGTTAAGCCCACATGTTAAAGTTTACGCTTGCTTGCTTCTTTTGAGAATATGGAGAACATCATGGCTTTTTCTCCCTTGTCTGCAGAAAAATCATATGTGTAATTGTAGTGTTTCTGTGTGTGATTAATTGTTCTTTAGAATGTGCTTTTGATTCAACTGTTGCCTCTTCCAGAGCTACTGCTACTCCATCTGTTACCAGAAGGTTTACTTGTTTGCACACTTCAAACATTCTTAAAGATGTACAAAATGAAACTGTAAATTCTCCATTAGACAGGAAGGTGGTGTTTGCACCACCTGTTGCAGAGGGCCTTAAAAAGTACGATGAGATGTGGAAGCATATTCAGGGAGCTTCTCAGGTTTTTCAGCCTTCATTCTTCAAATTTGTCAAGGAGTTTTCAACCACCTCTGTTCCATTTTGCAAAACGTAAAATACTATAAAATAAAAATCACTCTGAAAAACTTTCTAGCTAATACCTTACTCTGTTCTTGCTCAAAACCAGGATAAACTATATCCCTAAATGTGAACAAGTACATTTTCATCCCTTATACCTCCTTAATCTCCTTCATCACTTACTTCTTTCAAATTATCTTCATTGGCTTTCTGCCTAAATGTACAAACATTTTTCCCTCACTTCATATTGCTATTCATGTTTGTATTAGACTAACTTACCTTTATTTTTTCTGTAAACTGTAAAATTTCTATAAATATTAAATGATTGTCATATAACTTGTACTGATTCTTAACCAATATTTTTAAATTACCACTAACTTGTTATAAGTATTTAAACTGCAGATGTTTTTTTTTTTATTTTTTAAGTTTGTAAAATTATTGTTCTTAATATGCTTTGTAATAATTTAGAGCTTTTCTGCCCGGGCTTCTTTTGAAAATGGGCTTCTACCCAGTTGGATTTCTGGTAATCAAATGTCAGTGAATAAATTACCCTATTATCCACTGTAATCTGTGCATCCATCTCTTCAGCTTGTTCTAAAGTGCATCAGAGTGAATAAATGAAGCTTATTACAATGGCATAAAAAATGACAAAAATTCAGATGCAAGCAATAAAATTGCAAGATATTGCCATAAGCTGTGTACTTCCATTTAGCCTAAGTTGCATTTATTGCTCAGCACCAGACATTCCACAAATGCAGAGGTGGAAGAATAAAGATACAGAAGGAAGATGATACATTAATAGGGTTACGTGGAGGCAGGGAGAAAGTAGATTATGACAGAAGGATAATGGTGGCTTATAGCAATATATAGCCAACAGGTACACATAAAATAGTGTATCAAAAACAGTCATAAACAGTTAGCTAATGGATGGATTAGAACCCTAGAAATTAGTCTTAAATCTTTCTATACATGTGAGCATTGACTCATTATCCACAAAGGAATTACTACTTGTATATCAGTGTGTGTGTATGTACCTTTAAAAAGCTATCCAAGGGTTTGCACAAGTGTATAAATACTGAGCATGTGCAAGTCTGACTGCCGTTTTGTAGTAAGCTATTGAGATGTAAGCATGTATGTATGTAAAGTCTATCAGTTAACTATTTTGTATGAATTTTATGATGTTGCTATCCATCCTGATGTATTTCTATGTATTAAAGCATCTAAACAAAATACACTGCCTGCTTGTCATCTATGTTAGAAAGACAGACGAGTGGCATGGTGTCAGAAGTGGCATGTCTAAAGGGCATGGTGTTTACAACTTAAGGCACTTGCTTGGGACTGGTGGAATATACAGGAGAAAATCATCCCTATAATGTGTATACTTCGCTAAACAGGACAGAAATGAATTTCAGATGTTAAAACTTGCTCAACACTATTTCTTTTTCATAAAATATGAAACGAGGCATACAGAATGTTCTAAATTATATTCACATAAACTGATATGTACAATATTGATAAAAATATTCAAATTACTACTGAAAATGTTTGAAATAAAGTCCAGATTGCATAATAAAAATAAAATAAAGGGGAACGACCGCATTTTTGCAAGGCATGTATTTTTCATATTAAGCAGAGATATCTGATTTAGCAGAAGTGTATAAATTGTTCACATGTTTGTGCAGTGTTATAATAAAGTTATTTCATAGAATACAGCCATTACAGAACATATTTTGCAAAGTACAGTATTTCAAAGAGTTTATTGTGCATTTGAATGTTATTGCAAGCTCATGGAACAGTTTTGTTCATACATAATTACAAGGGCCATATTTTCAGTGAGTTCGTACATACTTTGTGGGCATGGCAGATGAATTTTGAAAACCCAGTGCACTTGTGTCTGACAGTAATATTGCTGAGAACTGGAGAGTGTTTGAGCAAGAGTACAACATTTTCATACAGGCTGCATTTTCTGATAAAGATGACCATACAAAGGTATTTATTCTACTTAATTTAGCTGGGTCAGAAGCCATAGAAAGGGAATGTTAATTTGTGTATGCAGGAGAGGGGGAAAACCATTGTATTGTTGTACAGGCTGGGTCAAGGGAGGACCCAGAGTGCTTAACATGTAAATTTAGAGAAATGTGTAACCCCCAAACAAATGTTCCAATGGAAAGGCATTTATTTTATAAAAGGGATCGGTGAAACATTTGCAGCATATATAACCAACCTGGGAAATGAGGCTAAAATGTGCAGATTTGGTGAGTTAAGGGATGAGTTAATAAAGGACAGACTTGTGTGTAGTATGAAAGATGATGGTCTGAGAAAGATTTTGCTTCGTGACAATGATTTAACTTTGAATAAGGCCATTTTGATTTGTCAGATATATGAGCTCACAGAAAAGCACATAAAATGCTTACAAATGAGAATATCTGTAGAAGGCACAGTGACAGCTCATGTTGATAGTATGCAGCATGTGATTAAAAGAAACAGGCCCAAGCACATGGCAGCAACTGAAGCCCCTGCACCACTCACTGGTAAACCCCAGAGCTTTCCAGCAACTTCCAGAATTCACACAGTCTCAGTGAAGCATAAGAGTCAGCAAACTTAAAGTGTGGGCCACAACCTAGTTTCATTGCCAACTGTCATAACTGTGGTAGAAGTCATGAATCTAAAAGGGAGAATCTTTAGCTTTTGGTCAGCAATGCCACAGATGCAATAAATGGAATAATTTCAAAAGGTTTTGTAAATCAAAATGCCCACATTCTTTCATTAAAAGGGAACATTTTAAGAAACAAGTTGATCAACTAGAGAGCTGCAGCCTTACTCTTTATGTTGATGGTGTGTTAGTGCTTCATGAAACAGTCAGTGTGGTAGATTTAAGGGCAAAGAATAAGTATTTTTTACTGTTTGGATAAATGGAAAACCCATAGAGCTCAAAGCTGATACAAGTTACAAGTGCAATGTTATGTATGCAGAAACATTTGCTAGAGTGTGTCATGGTGGAAGGCTTGATTTGGCAAGGTGTGCGAAGCTTGTTGCTTATGGAGGTGAAGAAATTCAGACTGAAGGCTCAGTAGTGCTTTCATGGTACTCGGCTGGAAGAAGCTATATCTAGTTATTTTATGTGGTCAAGAAGCACGCCCAGTCATTATTAGGGCTCAGAGACAGTTTGAAAATGGGACTGCTTTCATTTAGTAAGGAAGTTCACCAAGTTAGCTTGAAAGACCACTACTCCAATTTTTCCCAGTACAGTTTTTCCACCTATGCTGATCTTTTCAAAAACAAATGAGGCAAACTTCCAGTTGTGTACGCCATGAACTTAGACCCAGAGGTCCATCCAGTTATTAGGCCAGCATGTAAAATTCCAATAGCTATGCAGGACAGAGTCAAAGCCAAGTTAAGTAAAGTGGTGTAACAAGGTGTGATTTGTCCAGCTGGATGGGTATCTCCCATTGTGGTAGCTCACAAGAAAAGCTCAGATGACATCAGAATATGTATTGATCCATGAGATTTCAACAAAGCATTGAAAAGACCCCATCATCCAATGCGCACAGTCAAAGAATTTGTAGTCTTGATGCCAAGTGCCACTGTTTTTTTCTGTTTTGGATGCAAAGAGTTAATTTTTTGCAAATTCAGCTTGACAAAAAAATAATTGTTAACTATTTTCAGTACTCTGGCAGGTACAGATTTTTGAGAATGCCATTTGGGATAAATTCTGCAAGTGAAGTCTTTCAGTGTGCAATGGAGCAATTTTTTCTGGCTATCCTTGTGCTGTTATAGTAGATGGCATACTAGTAGGAGGTCATGGTGAAGTCAAGCATGACATAAATCTCAGAAAGTGAACATCAAGTGAATCTTAAGCTCAAACCACAGAAATGCAAATTCAGGTTGCAAGAAGTTACTTATGTTGGCCATTTGTTTACCAGTACAGGCTTACGATCAGCCCCTTCAAAGCAAACAGCAATTCTCGAGATGCCAGCTCCAGACACTGTTCAAGCTCTGCAATGTTTTCTTGGCATGGTTAACTACCTATGCAAGTTAATTCCAGACTTGAGCCAGCTTTCAGCACCACTCAGAGAGCTGACATGTAAGGATGTATCCTGGTCTTGGTTAGAGCAACACCAGAGAGTATTTGAAGTCCTGAAACAGAGAATTGCTAGTCCACCAACTCTCAGATACTATGATGTTTACAAGTCAGTTACTCTTTCATGTGATGCTTTGAAATTTAGTCTTGATGCAATCATTCTACAAGAGGATCAACCTCTTGCCTGTGCATCAAGAACTCTTACCCAAACTGAGATCCACTATGCCCAGATCGAGAAACAGCTTTTGGCAATTGTGTTTGCATGTTCAAAGTTCCACGATTATGTTTATGGTAGACCTTGTCACAGAAGGAAATATTGCCAGCCCAGCTTGCTGGAACTTTGTAAATAATTATATGTCATTTATGAATATTAATATGATTTTATATAGAAGTGTAGCAGAAGGAAATACTGCCAGCCCAGCCCAGCTATCTAGAATTTTGTAAATAATTATATGTCAGTTGCGAATGTCAACATGATTCATATATTGGTGTTGCAAATGTATTAGAACTGTATGCTATGTGTATATCCAACTGCTGGTACAGAAGTGTATGTGAAAAAGATTTGTACAGTATTGAGCTTAAAGATGTATCCACAGTGTACCCTACTGGAAAAGAAAATAAATGTATATAAACTATTGTAATTGTGTAAATGTATATGTTTTAACAGTGGAAACTGGCACATAGAAGGTTAACTTGCAAAACTTCAGTAAAATAGTTAAAATTAAATTGTTTTGTAACTGTGCCATACAAGAGATGTTATCTTTCAGTTTTAGTGCAGTAAGGAGACAGGATGTATAAAACTAGGGAGTCTTCTGCATTGTTTTGTAAATGTTTTATTGTTTTATGTCTTCCAGCAGTTGCAAACATCTGAAGGCTATGTATTTTCACAGGGAGATGCTAAATGCTGGTAGTTTCTGAAAATGGGGGAGTAGCTTTGGAACTGAAGTCAGGTGACAAAAAGTGATGTTATGCTGCAAGTATCCCAGCAGTAATATTTGATATTAATTTAAGAACTGTCTGAAAGAGTGACTGTGCATTTTGTATTTGGTATTTTGACCTGACAGCATCTGCTGGAAACATCCACTCACAAAATCTGTCTTGCCTTGCTGTACGTAAGTTAACTAGGGTACAGTAAATTCTTGTAGATATAGTTGGGAATGTAGTAAAGGTTAGTCTAGATGTTTTCTGTATTTATTTGAGACTGTCCTGCAATGTTGTTCTAAATATTTCCTGTGATTTTGAACTTTGATGTTACTGGGATGATTTACTGAATATTTTCTTGTCCTTTTATTATTTATTATTAAATATATGTAAGCCTATCTCTGTGGCTGATATTTGTGTGACATAGTTAAGCTCTGAGAGTACTTGCCTATTTATTTGGTAAAACTGTGCAGGCCACTTCTAATAGCCTTGCTCTTGGTCAGACTACCATTTGGATTAATAGTAACATTACACAGTAGGATTGGACACCCTTTGTTAAGGGCCTTAAGGTAGCTGATAAGGGGCTCTGGTGGCAATGATAACTACCTTATAGTCTGGGCAGAAGGGGGCATAGCTAGTAAACCTGTCCCAGCCTTTCCCAGGTGTGTGTGTATGTGTGTGTCAGCTACTTGGACAGGGACATGAAACAGTGGTTGGACAGAGTGAGTGTTGGAGGGCTTGGCTTGGAACCCTGGCTAAGGACTCAGATCTATAGCTGTGCCAGTGGGGAGTCTTATTGGGGATCTGGAGAAAGAGGGAGAAACTAGCCCCAGACTGACTGTGGTCTCTTTGTGCTCTTAAGGGAAATTGCACTTTACTGTGTGTACTTGTCATCCTCCCAGTGTGTATGTTCCCCACTGTTGCCAGTGGTGAGGATTGAGGCTCCTTGATTACTGGGCTAGTGTTGGGGCATCACAGACCTGTCCAGATTGAAACAGACCACTAGCCTCTAATCACTATTGTGAGAAAGCCTGTGCATGCAGCTACAGCCTGACTGGAACGTATGATGCTGAGATTGCAAAAGTATAATTTCAATCTTGTCTACAAGAAAGGCAGGCTTTTTTTATCTCGCTGATACATTATCCAGATCAGCCAGAAGCACCACAGAACATCATGAGAATGAGAACCTTGATTTTGTAGTTATGGAAGTCAGAATTTTTTTTTCTACACATCTTGATGAGTTGAGAGATCACACAGCCACAGATCCACTTTTACAAAGGCTTAACCATTTTATCAGTCAAGGATGTCTATCAAAGCAGTCTAGTTTACCTCAAGAAGTGCAGCCTTATTTTCCATACAGAGATAAGATTTTGTCTGATACAAGTATCATTATGAAAGATCCGAACATTATTGTTCGAAAGACCTTGCAATAAGTGTACATTACTATCTTGCATTGTGGTCATGCAAGAACAGACTACCAAAAGAAGGGCGAGATGACTAGTATTTTGGCCTTCTATGTCACAAGACATTGAGAAAGCACTTTCATCTTGTTCTATATGTAATAGTAAAAAGCCACATCAACAGAAGGAACCACTTCAGCTAAACCAAAACTACATTGGTCGACAGTAGCCACTGATATTTTCGAGTGGAATGGTCAGCATTATTTGATGTTAGTAGACTGTTACTCCAATTGGTTCAAGATTGACCTACTTCCTAATCTAGCATCCAGTACTGCCATTACTAAGATGAAGTGTCATTTTGCAGTACATGGTAGTCTACACAGTTATTTCTGACAGTGGCACACAGTTTACAAGCCAACAGTTCAAAAGATTTGCTGAAGAATGGGACTTTACTCATGTTACAAGTAGTCCTGAGTACCCATAGTCAAAAGGTTTGGCAGAACATGCAGTTCAAAGTGCAAAACAGTCACTTGAGAAGTCAAAACGAGATAATAGTGATGTTTTCTTGAATCTCAAAAATATAACTCTTGATAAACATATTGGTTCACCTGTTCAAAGACTTCTGTCGAGACAAACCAGAAGCACATTACCAGTCAGTAGCCAGTTGTTGTTTCCATGTGTCAAGAACAACAGGTCAGTGAAAGCCAATCTGTTGAAGAAGCACCTAACTCAAGTGCTACTACGATAAAACCAGCAAACTGCTCAATCCATTGCGAGAAGGAGAGGTGGCAAGGATGCAAATGTCCAAAGGTTATGATTGGATTGGTGTCGTGAAAAAAATTTGCCTCGAGCAGAGATCATACATTGTGGAATCACAAGAAGCAGTCTTTAGGCAGAATCGGAAGCATTTGAGACTGGTGTCCAAGCCTAAACCACAACACATAGCCTGTGAGAAAGACTGTTTATCTCAGAGTGAGTTGTCTTGTGCTCCAATTCCAGAGGAAGGTCCAGAGGATGTTCTCATTCCTGTGATGAATCCAGAAGTTCCTGATACGAGTTGTGCACTGAAGACCGTCCCTTTTGCTAAATTTGGTCCAGATTGTTATTTTACAAGATATGGTCGCATCTCTAAACCCTGTAACAGATATGAAGCAACTTGGACATGAACATTGTGTTTTGTTTCTAATGTCTATAGCAATGCATGTCTAATTCTATAATTATTTTTACAAAGGTCAATCTTTTTAAGAGGGAGTATGTAGATCAGTGTGCATGTATATACCCTTAAGAAGCTATCCAAGCAGACCTCCTAACCGTCCCAAATTACTTGGTTTTTACTGAGCTTTGGGGTCCAAATAATGGAGTGCCATGATTCCTGAGTGGCACCCCTTCATTTCTGATTTTTTTCCAAGTTTTTTAAATTTTTCCACTCTTTTGGGGCTGATGTCATCACATGTGCAATGACGTCAGCACCATCAGCCACATCAACCAGTCGGAGTTGAGCTCAAGTATTTCCTGACTGGCTGTTTGAAATCTGGCTTGCCATCAACTATCTGCAAGTTGGTATGCTTTTATTTTGTTTTCCTGCTGCCGATATGCATTGGAATGTATTAAGCTGACGCTTTCCTGCACTTATACAAATGAATGCAAGGTATACTGCACGGCTGGCTTGCCAGCAACTATCTGCAAGTAAGTATGCTTTTATTTTATTTTTCTGCTGCCGATATGCTTTGTATTGTCCTGCTGAACCACAGTGTATTAAGCCGACGCTGGTAGTTTTACTGCACGGCGGGCTGTTTTGAAATCTGGCTTGGTATGCTTTTATTTTCCTGGTGTGTGTGTGTGTGCGTTTGTGTGCGTGTGTGTGTGTGTGTGTGTGTGTGTGCGTGTGTGTGTGTATGCTTTTATTTTATTTTCCTGCTGCCGATATGCTTTGTATTGTCCTGCCGAACCACAATGTATTAAGCTGACGCTGGTAGTTTTTCTGCACAGCAGGCTGTTTTGAAATCTGGCTTGGTATACTTTTATTTTCCTGGTGTGTGTGTGTGTGTGTGTGTGTGTGTGTGTGTGTGTGTGTGTGTGTGTGTATGCTTTTATTTTATTTTCCTGCTGCTGATATGCTTTGTATTGTCCTGCCAAACCACAATGTATTAAGCTGACGCTGGTAGTTTTTCTGCACAGCAGGCTGTTTTGAAATCTGGCTTGGTATACTTTTATTTTCCTGGTGTGTGTGTGTGTGTGTGTGTGTGTGTGTGTGTGTGTGTGTGTGTGTGTGTGTGTGTGTGTGTGTATGCTTTTATTTTATTTTCCTGCTGCTGATATGCTTTGTATTGTCCTGCCGAACCACAATGTATTAAGCCGACGCTGGTAGTTTTCCTGCACAGCAGGCTGTTTTAAAATCTGGCTTGGTATGCTTTTATTTTCCTGGTGTGTGTCTATAGACTGCATTGCATCATGAGAGATTTAATATGGAGAAGGAACAGTTTCTAATCAAATTGCCATAACTGTAAATAAAAAACATTCCTTACAAAGAAGGATAGTTGGAAGGAGCACTAAAAGTAACATAACAGTAGCCAGTTTGCATTTAAATCTTCTCTACTTATACTGCTATATTTTATACTTACAAATAAGCAGCTATCATCCTGACCTTAGATAACAAGGTCAGTGTTAAAGTCTAAATATTATTTTATATGGGCATCTGTGGCTTTAAATCTTAATAGATTGTTGAAGTGCTCAAACAAATACTTATTTTTTCCATTAAAACCTTGTAAAATAATGAGGAACTGGTGTGTACAGGATTATAAACCACCTCACATTAAAAAAGTCGGTGTAAAAAGTAAGCTCATTTGCTTATGCAAAATTGTCCATTCCCAGTATTGATTAAGTACTGGACATCTTTCTGTTTTATTAGAAATGCAGTGTTAGTGAACACCTTTCCAATAGTTCAATATGTGAGCAAACCTGCTTTTAAATCTAAAAATAATCATAATCAAATATCAAAGTAAATCACCAGATGATGCTTGGTTTTAAGGTACATCTTAAGTATTTAGATTTACAATAAGCAAAAGTGGTATAGCACTACCACCCCCCCCCTCCAGAATGTGTGATATAATCAATGAATAAGGCGGTGTTGCTTATTATAGTAAGAACACGAACGCTTGCTTTTTCCATAGATATATATTTATGGTAATGTTTGCACTCTTAGTGAAATACAGGAAGATGTCTGTGGATGTTCAATAGTTCTGACTGTTGTAAAAAGGAGGACATTAATAGACACCTTTGCTATGTAAGATGCTTATACACAATTAGTTTTATGAGTTTTAAAACTTAGTCATTCCTACAGCCACATTTTTCAAGTTGTAAATTATTAGGTAATTTCTACTTGCTTATAATCCTGTTATTTAGTTTTAAACTACAGGAATATTGTGTATCAAGGGTAAAGACTGAAACCTAAATTGAGATGGGGTGGAATGAACAGATTTTGTTTGTCTGCATATATGTGTGTGTGTGTAAACATATGCTTGCATGTCATGGATAAATACATGGTCTGTTTATGTGCTTGCAAGCTGCAGATGCATATCTTTTAGTGTTTGTGCATTGTGCTATAAAATGTGAAAATAAAATCCAAATAATCATTGTAGAAGTAAAGCAGTATGCACACATTCGTGTTTAGGGTAAATGGGGTGAAATAGCCAGGTAATAGGACATTGGAATGGCTGCAGGGGGGACTCTGGTGCCATATTTTAGTTGTCCTTCAGTTTGTGTTTGAAAGTTGATATCCCACAGTTCATTTGAGTGGACGGGGTTACATAATTATGTATGCAGATTTTACATTCATCAGCGTACAGATTTGTACCTATTTGTCATGGGTCTTGTCCAGATTTTTGATGTTTCTAGGTTGAGAGGTATGTATCCAAGGGCTTGCACAAGTGTGTATATATACTGAGCTTATGCAAGTCTGACTGCCATTTTGTAGTAAGCTGTTGAGATGTAAGCATGTATGTATGTAAGGTCTGTCTGTTGACTAGTTTGTTTGTACTTTACGATGCTGCTATCCATCCTGATGTGTTTCTCTGTATTAAAGCACCTAAACAAAATACCCTGCCTGCTTGTCATCTATGTTAGAGAGAAAGAAGGGCAACCCTACTTCACAACATTAAAACAACACAGTTGAAGCACAGTGACAATTTACTGAAGCAGAAAGAGTTGAATAGAGAGAGTTAGAGACAGATGAGGAAGAATAGCAGCAATATGTTTTGTGGGACATGTAAGGATATCTGTATGGTGTGTTAGTCTTGCTTATTAAATCATCAGTGGTCTTTCATGCCCTGTACAATAAAGTACTTGCCATAGGTACAAATACTGGGTAGAAGAATGGAATAAACATGAATACACAAGCAGGATAATGTTAGATTACTAAGTCTCCCTGTTGGTTCTGCAATGATTTTGCAAATGATGTCTTCCTGCAGTATTCAAGTGGCATGTTAAAGAAATGTTTTATATGGAGAGAAATGCAGACATATGCAGTTAAATATATGATAGGGATATGAAATGGCGTGAATTTATAAAATGGCCTACAGCTGCAATCGAGCACATGACACTATGGAAAAAGATCAGGCTACAAACAGGGTAATTATCTCAATATGCCACATAGGAACTCTTACTTTATTACATCTATTAGCCTATGAACTGTTACATTAACTGTTCCACAGTACTGCATTTAGTCAGCCTTTACTGTGTACTCTCACAGCACAGTGGATTTTTGCATATTTGTGCAAAAGCAACCGGACCACTGTAGATTAAATTGAAATCTTCAGTTTTTACAATAAGAAGTTAAACAGTGGTCACTGTCACTCAGCATTGCTGCTTTATGCCAACCTCTGTGCAGATGCTGAGGACACAAAGTGAAGGCTTTTCCATGGGCCCATTTCTGGCCATGTGTGTTGTGCATGAATCTATTTGACCAGATTAAATGTGTAAAAAAAGGATGGATAGAACAGTGGTGAAAATGGATTTGGCAAGTAGTGGGTAGGACACAGGAAAGAATACAGAAATTTGCAGGGGGGTCATGGGAGAGCACTATAGCTACCCACCTCTTCACAATATTAATGTACAGTTGTATACGGAATATCATGACCTTGCAGAGTCACCACACCATTCATGGGTGACAACAAAATATTGTCATTGGTTCAGCGGTTTGCATATTTGCCTCACAGCAGTAGGTTCTTCAGTTCGATTCTCGGCTGGAGTGCCTTCTGTGTGGAGTTTGCATGTCCTCCCTGCATTCATTTGGATTTTCTCCAGGTGCTCCGGTTTGATTCTTGGCTGGGGTGCCTTCTGTGTGGAGTTTGCATGTCCTCCCTGCATTCATTTGGATTTTCTCCAGGTGCTCCGGTTTGATTCTTGGCTGGGGTGCCTTCTGTGTGGAGTTTGCATGTCCTCCCTGCATTCATTTGGATTTTCTCCAGGTTCTCCAGTTTGATTCTTGGCTGGGGTGCCTTCTGTGTGGAGTTTGCATGTCCTCCCTGCATTCATTTGGATTTTCTCCAGGTGCTCCGGTTTGATTCTTGGCTGGGGTGCCTTCTGTGTGGAGTTTGCATGTCCTCCCTGCAGTCATTTGGATTTTCTCCAGGTGCTCCGGTTTGATTCTTGGCTGGGGTGCCTTCTGTGTGGAGTTTGCATGTCCTCCCTGCATTCATTTGGATTTTCTCCAGGTGCTCCAGTTTGATTCTTGGCTGGGGTGCCTTCTGTGTGGAGTTTGCATGTCCTCCCTGCATTCATTTGGATTTTCTCCAGGTGCTCCAGTTTGATTCTTGGCTGGGGTGCCTTCTGTGTGGAGTTTGCATGTCCTCCCTGCATTCATTTGGATTTTCTCCAGGTGCTCCGGTTTGATTCTTGGCTGGGGTGCCTTCTGTGTGGAGTTTGCATGTCCTCCCTGCATTCATTTGGATTTTCTCCAGGTGCTCCAGTTTGATTCTTGGCTGGGGTGCCTTCTGTGTGGAGTTTGCATGTCCTCCCTGCATTCATTTGGATTTTCTCCAGGTGCTCCGGTTTGATTCTCGGCTGGAGTGCCTTCTGTGTGGAGTTTGCATGTCCTCCCTGCATTCATTTGGATTTTCTCCAGGTGCTCCGGTTTCTTCCCACATTACAAAGGCATGCATTTGGAGCATTTCTCCCCAGGCCTCTGCTGAAAATTGGCTCGTTCCGACTCAGACTTTCCCAGTAAACAAATGTTAAATAAATAATGTTGAATAGTCAACTGGACATATAGGCAAAGTTGAGAGCTATGTATGGGACATTTTTTTTTTGTGGAACAGGTATCCATTTTTTATTCCTTTTCTTTTTTGGGGGAGAGAGAGGAATGCTGCGAAAGATGCTCAAGAATGAGAAGGTCAGGTAAGTAGGGTAAGTTAGGAAGCATGTGCAGACATACAGGACATACAAGACAGGGATGGTGATGGAGACAAACAGTTAGAGGACACCATGATTGGAGATAGGGGACATTAGAGGTACACCCACATCTAGCTTGCAAACAGTGAAAATCTAGACCTCACCCCCAGAACTGTCTCCTGCAGCAGCTCCTTGGGTCAGTGCTGGACATGGCATTGTTTTTACAATGTGAAGCATGACATTTTCAACTCCACTGATAAGTGCACCAAGGCTCTTCTCTATTATATCCTCCACCAGCCCTGTTGGCTCCCACAGGGTGACAAATTCAGCACCTCCACTGCTATTGCTCCTGGAGGGTACCAGTGCACCAGCCGCTGGAGCAGTTGGAGCAGAGGTTGTTGAAGAAACACTGATAGGTTGTGAATCTGAAGTGCTGGATGTCTGTGCTGCCATCTCTTATGGTATGGCAGGCCAAGCTGCAGTAGTCAGTCCACCTCTCTGTGCAGTTGATCATTTTTCAGCAGCAAGTTATGCAAACAGCAGATTTTTAATAAATAATAACCCCCCCAAAAATTAAAAAAGAGAGAGCGAGAGAGTGGAGAGAGAGAAAGAGAGAGTGGAGAAGACCAACAAAACAGATAATTAGACACATGGCAGGTTACAATATTATATGTTTTTAATAAACTTTGTTTGGCAATACATAAACAGTTATGATAATTTACTGTTGGACATCCTTGCCACTTCCATATATGACGGAAAGGTATTTATGGGTCATAAAATAAACAAATCTCACTGCTATGATATAACAAAGAACATCCTTTATTTCCCTGTGATGGATAAGAAATATGCATTAAAGTTTAATAATGGCAATTACCATAATTTAATTTTTCCTGACATATTTAATTATCTAGAGCCAAGGGTCACACTGCCAAGCGTTATTACTGATATATTTTAAGAACAAGTAATTATTGCTTCTGGGTACTGAACTCACACACACAGTTAAGCTGCTTTTCTCATTACCTAATGCAAGCAGCAGGAGTTATTGGAGAAGGCATGCTTGTTTTAGATGAAGGATGAGGTACGGCTGCTCAAGATGCTAGTGCTTGAGGGAATGAAAAGAAATCTGTGGCTTGAATTTAGAACTGAGTCATACTTACCCCATGCCTCTTTGAGGTGAGTTAATATCTTCTGATGTGCCTCATGATTTGCAACTATCCCCTCTGCAGCTGTACAGTACAAAACGAAAATAAATATATATTAAAACTTAATGAGTACTTTTGTTAGCTGGCTAGATCATTAATGTCATGACATAGGCAGGTTATGGGTCAGTATATTTACAGATCTGGGGGGTATTTGCAGTTTTAAATTCAGCCTCCCATTGGGTTATGAGGTCCTGCCTGTGCTTCGTAAGGTCACTGTAGTGGTAACAGCTTGTTCCTTAGTGAGTGGAATGCCTGTTGCATTAGAGACAGCCTTGGCTAAGCTATTACAAGCCTCAGCCTTATACTGAAACCCAGTATAATCTCTTTGCAACAGCCTATGGCTGTAGTGCTTAACAGGGAGTTCCACAAATATTCTGTACTTCTAAATACCCCACCTTTATACTTTAAATTAAGCACCATTCTCTCCCTCACCAGCTATGTCTGCAAAAGACAAGCTAACAAAATATGTCTGAATTGGCCCCCAATTCCGATCTCGTGGGTAACTGTTTGTGTGCAAAGGCTGCATTTGCACAGTTGAAAGAAGATTGACTCCTTGGCAGACACATTACTACTTATATCACATACCAGTAAAGGTGTGAAATGTGGCATTCAGCTTTGCCATGTGTGAAGCTCAGCCTATTGACACAGGTTCCTGTGTCTTTTACTTCTTGCAGTTTGGAAGGAGAAATAGGGCTAATTGTGACATATTGTGATGTTGGGGCTTGCACTATGTTTTAATATTGTTTTACCAGCTGGGAGTCAAACCCATGGGATAAAGCATTCAGAAATTGAAACTTAGCTTATTAATTGACATTGCCACGGGTGAACTACCATTCAGGCATGGAAATTAGAATTCTACTAATTTGGGAATGAATTAGGATACACTTCAGAGAGGCCTGTCTTTGTGTGATTTTAATTAGTTCTGGGAATGCATTCCTATGTAAAAGTCATTACTTCTGTTTGCAAATATATTTCAGATGGATGCAGTTGAATGAGCTGAGGTTGGGGTGCGTTACATATATACATCACAAGACATAACTGTCCTAAAAAACATAGTTTGGATATGTGATGAATCTTGGTGCTTGTAACAAAATTATTGCATCCATTATATGTACGGAAGTAAATTTTATATTAAACATCAACATTGTCAGGTTTAGGAAACTGGACACATTAATTTGAGGTTAGATGTAAAACATTGATATATGCTAAATAGAAATCTTTACTTATGCAAGCATTACTGATGTGCTGCTTTCAGGAAACTTGTTTAACAGTATCATTTTTCTTTACTGTTACAGTCCTAATCAAAATGTTGAGCTATATCAAATTCTTACACCCACTGTAAAAGTAACTTTTAGCTGGATTCAACAAACACAGCTGATTAAGGGTTTATCTAAACTCACTGCACTTATACCTTGTGCCACAGAGATAGGTATGTGACAGGTGGAATTTCTCTGCCCCATACTGTCCAGAGAGCTGAGGAAAGGGCACAGTTGCCACTCATGATTGCACTACATAAGGCAGACTAAACAAATGTTATGACTTTTTTTCCTTAAGTAGGGAACCATGTTTGCATGCTCCAGAGCAGAGAGTAAATGCAGATTAAAAATAATTATAAAAAATACATTACATATATAGAGAATAAGTATAATGTGATGTAAACACAGGATTTGACATATTTTATTCCTGTGACTTATTTCACTCAGTTCACCTAGTTACACCTTGTGCCACAGAACTGGACTTCAATGAGGTGCATTTTCTCCAGTAAGTACTATCCAATGCGCAGAGGTCCACAAAATAATGCCAGGCATATTTGCTCTACATAAGACAGCTTAAACTAAATGTTTCACTTTTTACTTAAGTTGTTGTGTCTTTTGGCTTTTCCCGGTTAGGGGTCGCCACAGCGGAACTCTGGCCTGCTAATGATTGGTAGTTGATTTTTACGTGCCGAGTTACCAGCCCTGACGCACAACCTTCAATGAAGGTACGCCCATTAACGCATGTCTCCACACAGAAGACACTCTAGCTGAGAATCGAACCAGACAGCGTCTTACTGTGAGGCGACAACTCTACCGCAGCACCACCACCGTGGGTCTCGTCACTTTTTACTTAAGTAGTGAACCGTATTTGTGAGCTGCCAAGTTCAGAGCAAATGAAAACTAAAATGATTAAAAAATAAAAAAAAATACATATAAATAACTTGCAATGTGATCTCTAAACAGCATTTGAACGATGCTTCATGTGCATTCTTTCTCTGAGTTCCCTTCAGTTACACCTAGTGCCACATAACTGGACGTCACATCTATCATGTGCATTCTCTGCAGTAAGTACTATCCATGGTGCGAAAGGCTGGGCAATGACGTCTGGAATATTTACTCTGTATAAGACAGCCTAAACTAAATTTTTCACTTTGTTTCCTTAGGCAGTGGACTGTTTTTGCATGCTGCTGAGCAGAGAACAAATTGAAAATGCATTAGAAAAAATATATGATAGAGAAAAAAGCTGACAGTAAATTAAAATGAAACAATGGGTATATGTAGCAATGACCACAGCAAGAAGTGCATTCAGATGACATATTCATTGTTCTCATTTGTCAATGCAACATCAGAAATGTACTTTGTGGAACAATTTATCGGACTTGTAGTTCATGATGATGCAAAAGTGGACAGACAAAAGCTTACATGTTGTTAGCAATAGTGACAAGGCTTACTTTTTAAATAACACAATTGTATCACAAAATGTGGTTAAATATTTATTCAGACTAACCTCTGTGAAATTATAAGCCATGTGGATTTGAGCCATGCATCAGTTGTCATTCATCTCTAAGCCCACTCTACTTACACTTTGTGCAAAAGAGAAAATCATCTGACAGGTGTATTTTCTTCACTGTGTACTGTCCAGAGTGCTGATAACTGCTGAATGCCACCAGTCTGGTATGTGCTATATAAAGCAGCCTAAACTACATTTTTCACTTTTTTCCTTAACTTGTGAAAGTTAATTTTGTGCTGCCAAGTGGAGCACCGATGCAGAAGGCAATATTTAAAAGAAGCATTCAAACAACTTTTTGGAGATAATTTGAAGATGCATAAAATGAATCGCAGTGTATATCTAGCAATGTACAGAACTACTATTGTATTACACATGCATTCAGTCTTCTCACATCTCCTTGCCACATCCCTACTATCGTGTATGTCTCACAGTATCTGGACTTTGGCAAATGCCATGGGAATGGAGAAGTGTACAGGAAACGGAAGAAATGCTGTCATTGTTCATGCAGCACACACACACACACACACACACACACACACACACACACACACACACACACACACACACACTCAACACTGACATAATTTCAAAAGATTTATATGTCTGTCACTTTACTCTGTCCTGATCTTACTTGAGTTTCCCACCTCAACACATTCATGCACCAAAATGAGTGTCAATATTTAGTATGACCTTCCTTAGTAAAATGATGTGTTAACAGGTTTAAATCCTGCATCACCTGTACTGTTTCTCTAAGCTTGTTTAAAAGTTGTGCTTCAGGGAGATGAGTGTGTTAACTTGGACTTCTTCACTCATTACTGTCTAGACTGCTGAGGAAAGCACAATACCAATCTTCATTCCACTGTCAGTGGCATTCCAAATACAAATATCAGCTATTACCTTGGGCAGTGAAATGCTGCTCACTGCTACTGACTGCTAACAGTCAGCAGAGCTCAATGCCAAGTGGTGCTCAAACAATAAAATAAAAAAAAAAAATATATATATATATATATATATATATATATATATATATATATATATATGTTGATCAACAACTTTAAATGTACATTTCACATGTTTACGCAACTTTGTAATCTTGCAACAGGAACCTGTATGGATTTGATTACTCAAAAGTAGTAAAATCAGTCATTTAAGAGTATTTCCATAGTTGCCACAAACAAGACATATATTAGCAAGGAAAAAAGGTGTTTAGATGAACTGATAATGTGACAGTGTATCCAATCACATTGAAAGTTCAACAGAAAAAGTTATGAAAGTTGTCTTTCACATTTGATAGTAAATGCCTGGATGATTGGGATATTGCAAACAGTTAGGATACCTATGTGATCACAGAATATTAAACAAAGACTGCAAGTACTGTAGGTGTGCTCTTTTCTTTCTTTATGGTTCCTCATTCCCCTTGTCTATGCTTTCTTAATAGCAATTCAGTTTCTATCTTATCTTTATCAGTGTTTACAGTACTCCCTTTGAATATGAACATTTCTCACTAAGGGGCAGTAACTGTGGTCATTAAAGCCAGCATTTGAGTGTTAAGAATGTCTCCTGTATCAGTCAGTGTAATTTCACCCTGAAACACCCTCAGTAGTTGTACATCAAAGAGGGGAGACTGTGAAAGCTGATTGTTCCTGCAGTCAACGTGATCATAGATACCTATAAATCATTAGCAGGGAACACTTCTCAATGCTCAACCTTGCATTGCTAGCGCATGTGCATGTAATCATTTAGGTCCTTACACCATCTTTGCATTCCCTACCCTTAGTGCAGATTGTGGTATTCAGTAATGCTAATGACTCTGCACTATATAAAGGTAATCATGTAGCCAATGTCCTTGTATCATACTGATTAGACTATTTGGATCCAGAGAGCTCAGTAGTGCAAAAAAAAAAAAAACTTTGGAGAATTATCTTTTTTGCACACTGCTCTTTTGTCAAAGTATGTTGCTACTGAGCAAAAGCATTTTTTTTTGTCTTAATTGTTGATGATGCATCCCTTTCTTTTGGCATAGCTATGCCTAAATTACAAAAATTATGCTGCAGAATTCTACATGATCTATTTTTTTAGTTTGTATTTCATTTGATGTTTGCACAGGTATTGCAGATGAGTGTATTATAACTTTGTAGGAAGGTCTGGCATCTTTACCTTTGTTAGCAGAAAAAGAAAAATGTGTTCTGTTTGTGGATTTGGAGATGGCACTTTATTTTTTTTGTTACATTTTTAATGCTACATTTTTATTGTCATTGTTAATGTTTCAGTATATTACACAGTTAAACCTGTGGTATCTCCATTACAGAACTGTTATTGATATTTGATTTAGACGTTGGGGGGGGGGGTGTAGTCATAGGAAGCATTAACTTTTAAATTATTTGCATGTTGTATGCATGCAGTTACACATAATTGAGTTCTCAGCCAAAATGTCTGTGTATTATATCTGTAATTATGTGTGTCTGTTTTCTGTTTCATCTCATATAGGGATATGACACCCAAGAAGACAAAATCTGTACCCTGCAAGCCACCATACAAAGATGCAGAATATGATGGCATTATTCAGGCCTTACATCACCATGGAGTCTTTCTGTTAGGGAGAGGTAGAGGTGACCAATTTGCGTGAGACTGGATATGGCAGCAGGGGGGTTGATGGCATTAATGCTGTCAGAGCGAATGGGAGACCCAGTGTCAGATGTGACACCAGACAAGTGACATGATAATTCTGCCCGCTACAGAGTGACTGCAGTTGCCCAGGAACAGTTGTTTGGGGGGTTGGTCCTGCAGAATCCTTGACATTGGTGCAGTTGTGGATAACAGACCCAGAGGTCACAAGCAGACCTTCCATGTATGCAAAATGCAGATGTCATTGTTATATCTTAATATGCATGTATCTCAGATGTCTGATATATATATATAGAGAGACAGCAATAACTGTGAGTCAAACTACAGTCATAAAGAAATAGTGGAGGGTATTTTGGAGGGGAAATCCAACTGTTCTCAGTGTTTTTGTATGAGAACATTTTTAATCTGCACTTATAAAGCGGATTGTTTAATTTGTCTTGTTTCATTTGCATTGTGATACTTAGCAGACTTCTTTCCTCTCCATTTCTCACTTCTGGATTCCAGGCTGACAGCCCAGCTGCACATGGTAAGCATACATGATTACTAGTGTATATAAGGTAGGTTCTGGTCTTTATGAGAGCAAAGCTTGTATTGATTTAGTTTCTGTTAAGAGTTTAACATACATTTCATTTAAGTAAATATATAATCAGTTTTATTCTGTCTTTATCTGTTTGTTGTGTATATTGTTTGTTATCGTAGGTGATCCTGAGAATGGCATTTTGGAACTCCTACCACCTGATGTTTGAGTACTGTTAACCTCCGATGATAATAGTGGCAATGAAAAGGCAAAGTCTGGGGGTGCAGAGGGTCAGTCTGATCCTGCGGTTTTGGCTCCCACATCCCCTGACCATATTTTGGACACATTTTGTATACCTACACATATCCATGACATGGAAACCTCTGATATAGGACAGGTTTGGGGTGAAATGATCAGGACTGTGTGGTTATCTTGTTGCAGAGCTGGTTGCTTCTCCCTGTAGTCATAGTGAGGGCATAATACTAGGGTGTGCAGAAGAGGCCTGCTGTCCCATTCTCTCCCAAAGCTGGTGTGTCACCTGACTTATGTGTAGGGCCATAGAGGAGGCACAGCCGTGTTCCACCAAGGCCACAAAAAAGATAGTGTGACTACAAAACATCATGCATTCTGATGTGAGTGAGTCCCTGAGCCATGTGGGCAACTTCTTGGACAGGATGAATGACACACTGTATCGGGTAGTGTCTGTGATGAAACATCTGTTGGGGATGGTGAGCATCCATATGGTTGGAGAGCAGCTACATCTTCTGGTGTTAGTAGGTGTGACTATGCAAGAGCCAACTCCTACAGTAACACTACCTCCACTGCTCCATCAGTGACTGTGGTGTCCACACCCAGACATGGTAAGTCATGGAGTCATGGTGAGGGATGTAGTCATGAGGAAAGGTTGTCCATCAGGCATCACTCACATTCAGGTAGCACCCCTATTTCTAGTCAGGGCCATGAAAGTAGCAGTGCAACTCTTAGCAGAGGTGGTTCTCATGATCAGTGTTGATGACGCTACTGACAAGTCTAACATGGACATCTCACAACTGTCTAAGATCTCAGGATATGGTGCAGGCACAGTGCTTATGTTCATGCAGATACACACACACACACACACACACACACACACACACACACACACGTAGACAAAAGAAATTTCACTTACCCATACCACTTCACACACATGCAAACTTTCTAAACAGTAGGTTGAGTTCTATACATCTGTTGTTACTGGCCATGAACACTGTATACTCTGAGAGATACATGTGTTTCTTACTTGCACAGATGCACTTATTTGGTCTCAGCCTTGACCTCCTACCCCCCACCCTGTGCAAATGATGACTGTCACCTGCCCTTTACATGCATCATTTGTAACCTAGGCTTGCATATATGCTTGATGCACACATTGGATAGCTAATGTTTGCTAATTTACAAGCTCACATTTAATAGTATGCATTGCTAAAGAAAAGTTGTTACATTTTTGTCCATTCTCATTTTTGAATGATTCCCTCTATAATTGTTCAACATCACTGTATTTCAGTTAGTATTGTCATTGTAGCATTGGAAGCATTATGTATTTCAATTTTGCTTCTTGGTATTGCTGTGCAAGTGAGAGTATAATTGACCTGTTCCATGTTTTATAGATGATAATCAGTTGAAATGCTTGATGCATAGTATTGTTTGTACTACCTAAGTGAGTATAGCAAAAATCTGACAGGAGGTACTACTGACATAACCATTCACCTTAGAAAAATGCTGTGCTTAGAGGCATATACATATTTTCATATGAGAGTAATAATTTCAATAACTTATTTTTTCTTTACAAGTTCCAGACTTACTTTGTCATTAGTACAGGTAGAAATTGTATCCTGGGGTTGTCCCTGTTTGATGCTATCAGACCTCAGCCATTATATGGTTAAGTAAAATCTGTGTTGTTTCAAAGGCATCCATTTTTCTATTTGTATGTGGGTGGGATCTTAGGCTTTGAGCTAGTTAATGTGCTTTCCTTTGCTGTTAGCAAGAGCCAGGTGTACTGTGTATACCATTATCTGCCAGCACCATCTGCAGCTGGTGGTTCTCCCTCAGACTCACCATCTCTACCTGCTGCTGTTGTCCCTGTCTGTGATCCCTAAAACTGTAGTTCAGCTCCTTGCTGAAGATGTTTCCTGAGTGTTATATTATGTAACATGACACAGATTATAAGTATTTTGGTAGAGGTGCCTGGGTCATACTGCAGTGCACCTGATGTGTTTAAACAATGGAACCTTTATTTCAGCAATACAAACGCATGATCTATGATATTCCTAGTTTGAGATTGGGCTTCATTTTATCCTTGCTCACTGGGGCTGTGTGGGTTTCTCATGGGTGTCATGTGCTAGGGCTGAAGTGCATAAACTACATACCCACCACAAGATAACCTTGAGGTGTACAGCTCACAGGTGTGCCATATGTTGGGTCATGGAAACGGGCTTGGTTACCCACACAGACATTGTAGATGATCCTGTGGGCATTACCAACTACCTCATAGAGTGGAAACCTTTTCTGTTAATCTACTTCCTTCTTTATTCCCCATGTGAGGCTCTTATTAATATGTATGTGCATTCTATGACCCCTAGCATTTCAGGAAAATGTGCTACTGCATGGAATATCTGCATGGTACTTGCGCTCTCCTTTGGGATTTGTGGAAAACAGATATGCTGCCTTGCATGTAGTAGCATTGCCTTTAAAAACTGATGTAGTATTCCAAAGGCTAATTCCTATGTCACCCCTTATATATCTCCCATGGGTCTCTGGATAGTACCAGTAGCTAGTATAAATTATGCTAAACATACCTTTGTTTCTATAGGGTTCTCCATGATTTCCCTGGGACCTGATGTGGGAGCAGCAGAGTTTGCATATTTCCTCCTGTGTTTCCCTGTCCACTCTGAATCTCTCAATAATTTCTAAGTTATGCAGTCCATGATAGGTCAAACAGGATCTATATACCATTCTTCTTGCCCAAGTCTGGCAGCAGCACCCTGATTTAAAGCCTGTTGCACATACAACATAATAATAGCAGCAGCAACCCCTAATATGTTTTTTTTCAAGCGTAATCATGCTGTATTCCAAAGAGTTGTGGTGTACAAGGCAAACACTTACACTGAGTGTACATGGTTGCTTTATAGGTTCCTGAATAGTTGTGTCATGTTGGATTGGTTATTAGCATTTATTTTAGCTCTTCATGCATTCATTAGTGTATTCTGACATTTTCCTACACATTATGTAGAGCTGCTTAATGAATACCAAATAGAGCTATGAAGAAAGGGATACAAGACAAATACATTTAAAATACAAAAAATGTTTTTCAGCACTCAGTACAATTTACTTTTTAATGTTAAACTAAAAGCAATATGTGAGAAATAGCAACATACATTGACATGGATAATTCTCCAAATCATTTTTTTAGAAGTACGGAGTTCTCTGGATCAAAACACTGTCCCCAGTACGATACAAACTCATTAGCTACATAATTACCTTTATGTTGTGTAGACTCAGCCTGAGCACTGTGAATAGGCAAATGAAGTATTAAATCATTAGCATTTCTGAATAACACAATCTGCACTAACTGTAGAGACTATAAACATGATGTAAGGACCTACATGATTACATGCACAATTCTTAGCAATGCAGGGATGAACATACCTTTTCTGCTTGGTAATATATGTATTGGTCTGTGGCAGCTATGGGAAATAATCTTAAGTGATTGCTTTCAGTACCCTTGTTTAAGGGTTGGAATCCATACAAATTTCCATTGCAAGATAAAGTTGCTTAAACATGTGAAATATACATTTAAAGTATTTGACCAACCTTTTCTGCTTGTATCATTTGTGAGCCATTGGGCATTGCTCACCATTGACTGGCAGCCATCAAAAGCACTGAACTGCATTTCACTGCCCAAGGTGAAAATTGACAAATTTTATTTGGACTGCCATCAATAGCAAATTGAAGGTTAACATTGTTCTTTCTTAGACAATTTGAGCAGTAATGAGTGAAGAAATTAAAATTGTCACTTTCTTATCTCTTGCGGCATAATGTGCAAAGATTTTGAGCTTAGGGAAACACTATAGGTGGTGCAGGGATTGAAACCTGTTCCCAGATAATTTTACTGAGGGAGTTCATACTAAATCTTGACACTCATTTTTGTTGCATGAATGTGTTGATATGGGAAACTCAAGTAAGGTCAGTGTTTACTAAAACTGCCAATATAAGTCATTTGAAATTACATAAATATTACTTTTGTGTGCTGTGTGAACAGTGAAAGCATTTCTTCTGATCCCTGTACCCTTCGCCATTCCCATGGCACTATCTAAAGTCCTGATATTGTAACACATACATGATAGTACTGATCTGGCAATGAGATGCGACTGCACATGTATAATGCGACAGTAGCTCTGCTTATTGCTAGATATACACTGTGATTCATTTTATGTGTCTTCAAGTTATTACCAAAAAGGTGTTTGAATGTTTCTGATAAATATTGCTGTCTACATTTGTACAACAGCATGTAATTCACTTTCCCGGCTTAAAAATAAAAGTGAAAAAATCAGTTTAGGCTGCAGCTCAAACCAGCCTGGTGGCATTGCATGGGCCATCATCACTGTGGATGTTACTCAGGCAAGAAAACATGCCTAGTAAGTTTCTTTGTGGTACAATGTATAAGTGCAGTGAGCTTAGAGATAAAGGTCATCTGATGCATGGTTCAAATCCACTTAAATGATAATTTTAAAGATGATTGGCTACATATTTCATCACATTTTGTGATACCATTGTGTTGTTTGAAAAGCAGCTGTTGTCACTGTTGCTAACAACGTAATCTTTTGTCTTTCCACTTTCACATCATTTGTCATTATCTACACATCTGATAATGTGTTCCAACAAACACATGCTCGATGTTGCAAAGAGTTATAAGAAGAATGAATGTTTCAATTGAATACACTTCTTGCTCTGGTCACTGCTGCATATACCCATTCATTGCATTTCATTTACTTTGCCTTTTTCTCTATCATATATTTATTTCTTAATGTCTATTTGCCTAATGCTGAGTTGTGCACAAACACGGTTCATTACCTAAGGAAAAAAGTGAAATGTTTAGTTTAGGCTGCCTTAAATTCTGTGGTACAAGGTATAACTGAAGTGAGCTGAGAGAAACAAGGCACATAAAGTATTGTTCAAATCTTGTTTAGATATTACCTTGCAATTATTCACAATATGTACTTTTCTCTCTTTTTTTGTCATTTTAAGTTGCATTTGCTGTCTGCTTGGCAGCATGCAAACCTGGTTCACTACCCTAGGAAAAAAGTGAAAACTTTAGATGTTAAGTTGTCAATCTCGCCTTCATTCTTGCTGGATGGGTTCACTTGCTTAGCTTGAGAACTCCTTTTACCAGCTCGAGGCAACCCTATATCCCATGATGCAAGGCGAGACTACCCCATATCTCATTTGCCGCTTTGCGAAGAGGTCTCTTTTTTGCCAGCTCAGGTGAGTTTGAATTTTCAAACAATTTAGTCAGGGTTTTTTCTCTCCCTTTCTCTATTTCATAGTCAAATAGCGTGTAGTGTTTCTACAGCCCACCCTATTTCCCCTTATTTAAATCTTTCTAGTTAAATAATTAAGTTTTATTTCAGTTAGGCCTAGGCCTCCCTTTTCTTAATCCCTATCTGTGTGTGTGTTTATATTGGGATTAATAGTGTGATTGTTAGAGTGTGTGAGTGCTGTTTTTACTTACACTATGTCTAAGGAAGGAAAGGTCTCAGGCTTCAAGAAGTGTGACTCGTGCTGTCAGAAAATGTCTCTGACAGACGGTCACACTTCTTGTGTTTACTGCCTGGGGCCTTTACACCTGCAGGACTCCTGTGCCATATGTCATTCTTTTAGCCAGAGAGTCCTGCAGGAGAGGAGGAACAAATTGATCCTCCATGGCTTATTAAAGCCAGAAGGTTCACCCACTAAAACTGGGTCGAGTAAACCTTCTAAGCCACCTAAGGTTCAGGCTACAGTTATTAAGCCTTCTCCGGTGGCTCTGACTCCTTCGGAGTCGAGATCGGCTCCGGCTGGAGCCGACCGTTCTACCTCTGATGTGACAGTGTCAGTTCCTGTCGGCTCCGACACTCAATCTACAGTTGCCTCGTCGGCTCCAGCCGGAGCCGATGTGTTATCCAGTATCGGAGCCGAGAAGCCTTCGGCTCCATCTGGACCCCAGTGGACGTCGGCTCCGATGGCTTCGTCCAAGAAGAGATCTCGGTCCCCTTCTTTGGAATCGATCCACTCGGCTCCGAGGTCTCCTCTTTTGTCACAACGGAGTCATCGGAGCCGATCTTCGAGATCTTCCAGGCTGTCTGACCACGATTTAGAGAAGGTGGTAAGCAGGCTGTTGAAGTCACAGGCACTAGCCCAAATGCTCCATAGCCCGTCTCAGCAGACTTCGGCTATTGCTCTTCCCCTTGAAATTCCTCCTCCGACTCCCCAGAGTTCGGAGCCGGAGCTTCTCGGGACAGCGACCGTGTTGGCGCCGGAACCGATACATCCCCTTTCGGCTCCGTCGTCTTCGGCTCCGATCTCCTCCATGAGACCTTCCTTGGAGGGATACGGTTGTCGGGTTTCCCTGGTCGGCTCCGAGGGGGCTAGTGGCATCGGACCCTTGTCCGACCCCGCTCTCCCTCTCGGGGCTTCGGCCTTGGTAAGCTCGGCACCGACATCGGCCTCGGAGCCTTCTCTCTCAGTGGAGCCGGGAGTTCCTATTTCCTCGGAAAGGGAATTTTCTGGCCTCCTGGGGAGGGGAGCCTTTGAGGTGATGAGGAGTGTCCTGGCACCTGAGCCAGGTCAACGGTCCATCCTTTTAGCTCCTCCCTCTTCGGTGCCTGTTGATGTCTCTTGCCAGCCTCTTGCTCTCAGGCCCAGGGATCCATTGCCCCAGGTTTCCCCATTGGGAATAACTTCCTCTTCCGAGGTTTCTCCTGATCCCGCAGGGGAACCCCCTCGGAAGAGGACGTGTAAGAGGAAACACACAGACTCCCCTGAGTCTACAACATCTGATACCAACTTAGATGAGTCGGAGGGTTCCCCACGGTCCCCCTCTGAGGATGTCTCCTTTTCAGACATCCTTGAACTCCTCAAACAGAGGGGGAACTGGCCCTCCATTGACCCCTCCGAGGATGAGTCGGTATACCTGGAGGCTTTTGGATCCCGACCCTCCACCTCCTGGGTGTCTCCGCCTTTCGACCCACTTATGCAGGTAGTAGCTCGGAAGGCATGGTCAGCTCCAGATTCTGTGGAACCGGTCCCCAGGAGGCCATCCAAATTTATTACGGCCCCTTCAGATAAGCAGTTTCTCTCTAAGGGCGTCTCTGTGGATGCTATGGTGGTGGCGGCGGCCACCAAGAAGGAGCTTGCGGATCCTTCAGTGCCTGTCCATCCTCCTAACAGATTCTAGGACCATGGACAGGTATGGCAAGTGGATGTTTTCTTCAGCGACCTTTGCAATGCGTTCGCTGAACTACCTTTGTCATTTCACCAGACTTCAGAGAGATATTCTCAAGGAACTAGGTGAAGTGGTTCAGGATCCTTCAGCTGCTGGGGCTCAAGACAATATTGCCTCACAGCTAGCAATCCTAAATTCTTTAACCAACTCCTCCATGCGGCTCATATCCTATGCAGCCGATGGAGCGAGCAGAGCCGCAGGCACAGGAGTGGCTCTTAGACGTCAAGCCTGGATGCAGCTTTGTAATTTTGTGGACCCCTTTAAGGCGTCCTTCACCAATACCCCCTTTGACGGTTCGGCTTTGTTCGGACCTCAGGTGAAGGAAACCTTGACCAGGTGTGAGCAAGACGGCAAAACTCTGTCTGCCGTTGGAGTCCATTTTTCCGCCCCTTCTAGACCCTATCCCAAGGGTCAGAAGGGAGGAAAGATGTGGTTCCGTAAAGCCCAAGGAGCAGCGCCGGACACGCGTGGTCAGTTTACCCCCAGAGGCAGAGGGGGTAACAATAATAGACGCCGCCCTAGAGGCAGGGGGGGTCCTCAGAATCAGGGCAACAGGGAGTCTCTTCCTGAGAAGCCCTTTCAGCATCCCTGAGGTGTTGCCCGACTGTCCACCCTTGGAGGCAGTCGGGGGAAGGATATCGCTGTACCCAGTAGCCTGGCGTTCCCTTTCACAAGATATGTGGGTACAGTCGATCATATCCGAGGGTTACAAAATCCCCTTCGAAAGGTATCCCGTACCTCACCAATCCCTTCCAGACATCTCACCCGGTCAAAGGGATTTGGCAAAACAGGAAGTTTCAAAGCTCCTAGAAAAAAGAGCCGTCCAGACTGTTCCAGCAGACCAAGTAGGATCCGGCGTCTACTCGAGATTCTTTTTGGTCCCCAAAAGGACGGGAGATTGGAGACCTATTTTAGACCTCAGCAATCTAAACAGATTTGTCAAGAAGGCAAGATTCCGGATGGTCACGCTTCAGTCCATTCTACCCTTTCTGGGCAAGGACAACTGGATGTGCTTGATAGACCTTCAGGACGCGTACTATCACATAAAGATACACAGGCGCTCCAGGAGGTTTCTCCGCTTCGCTAGGGACCAGTCATTATCAATTCAGAGCCCTGCCCTTTGGCCTCACTTCAGCCCCCAGAGTGTTTACCAAATGCATGGCAGCGGTCACAGCTCATCTGAGACGTCAAGGATTCCAGGTGTTTCCTTATTTAGACGACTGGCTCCTCTCTGCCACCACCAAGCATCAGCTTCTTCAGAGCAGAGACTACACTCTGCAGCTTTGCAAAAGTTTGGGGATATCGGTGAATTTCGAAAAATCTTCTCTGCTGCCTTGCCAATCTATCACCTTTATAGGCGCAGAATTAAACACTGTCAATTTGTTAGCCAGACTAACAGATCAGAGAATTCTGGACATCCAAAAATACGTTCGAATTTTATTGCAGAGCAGCAAAGTCAAAGCAAGATTGGTTCTGAAAGTTCTAGGTCTTATGGCTGCGGCCATTGTACTTCTATCATTAGCTCGCTTCCACATGCGTCTTCTGCAGTGGATGTTATTCACTCAGTGGTCGTTCCAGAACCTTCCTATGAGGCACAAAATCTTAGTCACACAATCGTGCAGGACTCATCTAACCTGGTGGATATCTTCCCCTCTACTTCATCAGGGCCGACCATTTGTTCCTCCTCCTCCAGTTGCCACAGTCACTACGGATGCCTCTCTGATCGGGTGGGGGGGGCATTATCAGGGCAGGATGGTCCACGGGACTTGGCAACCCATAGAATACCATCTGCACATAAATGTCCTGGAGATGAGAGCGGTGCTTTTAACGTTGCAAGCCCTCAACGACTTTCTTCCCACGGGGACTATTGCAGTTCAAAGGGACAACATGTCTGTGGTCTGGTACATCAACAAGCAGGGCGGGACCAGGTCCTATCCTTTGTGTCGAGAAGCTCTCAGACTTTGGCAATGGGCAATCTCCTCTCATCGGTTTCTGATAGTAACGCACATCCCCGGCAGGTCCAACCTCTTAGCGGACAGACTGAGCAGAGCCATTCTCATGCCTCACGAGTGGTCTCTCAATCAATAGTGGACGAGATATTTCTGAAGTGGGGCACCCCTTGTTGCGATCTTTTTGCTACACCCCAAAACAACAAATGCCTGGACTTCTTCACCCTCTTTCCCCTACCAGGCCAACCCCTGAGAGACTCTCTAACCCAGGATTGGCCCCAGGGACTTCTATACGCTTTTCCTCCTTTCCCCTTAATTCCACAAGTCATTCAGAAAGCTACCGTCTTGAGGGCCAAGTTGATTCTCATTGCCCCTTACTGGCCTCGACAAATTTGGTTTCCGACTCTGCATCATCACCTCCTGGTGCAGCCCTGGCATCTGGACCCAGTTCCGGATCTTTTGATCCACCAATCGGGTCAACAGCACCGGGCCATTCGTTCTCTCAACCTCACTGCTTGGTTGCTCCACTTCCTTCCCTAGCCAGGCTTCCTATGATCTCTGATCCTGTCAGAGATATCTTAATAGCTTCTTTGAAGTCGTCCACCAGAACGGTTTATGCTAGCAAGTGGCAACGTTTTTCCCTTTGGGCAAACTCCAGGCACATTGATCCCTTTACTGCACCTGTGCATTCTGTTTTAGATTTTCTAGCTGAAGTTTTTCAGTCAGGATCTTCTTCATCAACAGTCAAAGTTCAACTGGCGGCTATTTCCAAATATCATGTTGGCTTACAAGATCATAACATTATGTCACATAGACTATGCAAAGCCTTTCTGAGAGGAGTTTTTCTCCTGAAGCCTCCAATAAAACATCATCCTTCACAATGGGATCTGAATTTAATGTTAGCATCCTTGATTTTACCACCCTTCGAACCGCCTGCTTCATGCTCCTTGAAGTTATTGACCTGGAAAACTATATTCTTACTGGCTGTCACTTCAGCAAGAAGGGTATCCGAGATTCAAGCTCTCTGCATCCGTTCCCCTTACTTGGTTTTTCACAAGGACAGGGTGTCCTTGAGAACAAATCCATCATTTCTCCCCAAAGTTGTTTCTCAAACTAATATTAATCAATCCATCGACCTACCAGTTTTTTTCCCAAATTATTCTGACAGAGCTGAACAAAAGCTTTATTTTTTGGATGTCCATCGTCAGCTCAGGTATTATTTGCATAGAACTAAACAGTTCAGGAAATCAGACCAGTTATTTGTCTCCTATGCAGAAAACAGGAAAGGTCTCCCAGTATCTAAAGTGACCTTATCCAGATGGTTATCTTCCACCATTTCTTACGTGTATTCGCTCAGAGGCAGGCAACTACCCTCTAAACCAAAGGCACACTCAACCAGGAGCCTATCCACTTCTACAGCCTTTCAGGATAGGCTACCCATTGATACCATTTGTGCAGCAGCTACTTGGGCCACTCCTCATACCTTTGTCTCTCATTACAAATTAGATTTGGCCTCCAGGGACAGAGCCAGTTTTGGTTCCACAGTACTCAAGAGTCTGTTCCATTGAGCCACCCGGGATACAGGTGCTAGGGACGCGGTCCCATCCAGCAAGAATGAAGGCGAGATTGACAACTTAACATTTAGAAGTTATGTACCTACCATAACGTTACATGTTAGTTGTCTTCTCGCCTTCTTTCTTGCGTCCCTCCCTCCTTCCCCCTGGCCTGGACAGATCTTGAAGGGTTCCTCTTTCTCAGGTTTTTCTCTCCTGAGTCTTCAGTAGAAGAGTCTATCTTAAGAACTCTTTGCCTGGTTCTACTAGGTTTGTCTTTACTCTTCCTTTGGGAGTAGTTTTATTTAGCAGGGTATTATAGCTACCAAACGAGATCTGAGGTAGTCTCGCCTTGCATCATGGGATATAGGGTTGCCTCGAGCTGGTAAAAGGAGTTCTCAAGCTAAGCAAGTGCCGAGTCGGAGCCGAGGATCGGCTCCGAACCCATCCAGCAAGAAAGAAGGCGAGAGAAGACAACTAACATGGAACGTTATGGTAGGTACATAACTTCTAATTTTGGCTGCCTTTGGTAGCACAAACACACCTGGTGATGGTGCACTTTCCTCAGCACCTGTCATAGAGCTATCTCTCTGGCACAAGGTGTAGGTACAGTGACTTTAGATAAAAAAACACCCAGATTAAGAGTTCAAATCCAGCTACAAGATACTTTTTTACAAATGGAGTAAGAAGACCATTTCTCACATTTTGACTAGACTATAATGCTGAATTTTAGAAAAATATTTATTAACATATGTGTGCAATGCTTATTTTAAATAAGGGAAGATTAACACATTTTTATTCTATATGCAGCATTAGTTCTATTTGAAACTGAAAACATGCTTTTCTGAAATTGTGCTTTCTGACACTGCAAGATGCACTCTGACCTAGTTTGCTAGCACAGCAAAATACATGTTTATGCCTTGGAAATGTACTGGAAAGCAGGTGATTTTCTGCTAGGTCAGGAAATTAAATGAAGAATAATAATAATTTCTGTAGATCCATTCATTATGGACAATAAGCTCTGTTCGTGCTAATGAAAAAGTGCACAAGCTGCAAGAAAGTTAGATACTATAAACAATGAACTGCTTCAGAAATCTGTGCTTGCATTGTGCTTGAATTAGCCATAGTACCTAGACTTGTAACATCACATAGCAAGAAAGTTATAATTGACCAGTGGTCGTCAAGGCCATCCTCTTTACTGAAAAATCTTTTTTAAACTTTGAAGAGTCAGCTAGAAATGTGAGAAACATCTGTAAAGTAACAGAATTGTGAACTGGTGATCTGCTACGTCAGTCATAGTGGGCAATGTCTTGAAAGAAAGGTATAAAAATTGTGGCACTTCCTGATTTAGTCAGACAAATTCTGTAACTGCATTTTTTGTCTCCTTGCACAAGAATAAAGATAATTGAACTGAACCTTATGCTTTTGGTCTTTTGAAGTATTTTTCTTTGACTTTTTTTTGGTCCTTCGGACTGGAAACCCTCGTTTAGCCTGGGATCAGATTGGCCAAGTGGCATGAAACTGCGCAGGGAAGATACCACATCAGATCTTCTTCATTGAAAGACCTCTGACTGAATTGTCGTGCAAAAGAGGCCAGCCACTTTTCTGATCTACGACTGAAGGCGGGTTCCGTTTGAACAGTGAGTGACCAATCGCTGAGGCTCAGGTAGGGTGAATCTACTTTTTTCTGTTTTAGATCAGGGACTTGATTGTATTTGTTCTGTGAGAATTTTTGTTAAAATTCAGGGACAGAAATATTGCTATCTTGTCATAGATCAGGGAAACAGAATAAGTAGGCAGGTAGTCTGAAGAGACTGTAAACACTTGGTGGTACCACATTAAAAATAAAAGGGTTACGTAACATTTAAAAAAGGTTAGAACAAAATGGGTAATACGTGCACAAAAACGAAAAGACCCCAAAGCCCACCGTTAACCGAAGATGCAAAATATATGCAATCACAGCGCGCCGACAACGTTAGATATTATACTAAATGGGTTAATAAATATGAATTTGATGGTAAACTAGAAAGATCCTCGCTTATCAAACTTATTAGACAGCTAAAAACTGATTCTAAAGGTCGGGTTAAAAAACAGCATAAATTAGGAGTTCCTCAGGCACACAGGTGGATTGAGGAAGCAAACCGAAGAAAACAAAAGAATAAAAATTCAAAAGCAATGTTTCTAGACAAAGAGGATAATAACTTAGTTATAGCATCGGCCCCTCCGCCCCCTCCGGTTCCCTTACCAGTTTCCTTACCGGAATATGAAGCAAAAGAACAAACTGGCCCACCTCCATGATATCCAGTTATTGCTATAAAACCACTACCGTTTGTTAGAGATCCTATCGAGACTAGGTCTTGAACACGTAATTTAAAAGGGGATATTGAATTATATCAAATGAATGGAAATTCACGGGCTATGAGTGAAGAAGAGATATGCCCACTCATAGAAGTACCAAATCCTCAGGCAGGACAAGAAGGGCAGGACCCAACTCTCTTAGTATACAGACCGTGGTCACCGGAAGACATCCGGAAAGCCACAGAGGGAATTCCCCATCCAAAAGTTAATTTTAGAAAGTTCTTAGAAGACTTACAGGGCATGAGATTAAGTTATCACTTAAACAGAGAGGAAGTAGAAAAAGTAGTCAGACAAGTAGTAGGTCCAGATTGGCACATGATCAGTGGCAACTGGAATCCCCGTGACGCTGCACTTAGGCCCCTCCCACATAGCAGCGCAGAACTATATAACAGAGTGAAAGATCTGACAGACCGAATTTCTGAGAAATGGAAGCCTAGGGCAGACTATACTTGCATTAATCAATGCATCCAGCAAGAAAGTGAAACTGTTGATAGATATTTTTCCAGATTATTAGAATGTTTTAACAACCATTGTGGAATGCAGGTGCCTGAAGACCAGACACAAGATTCCCCATATGAGCAGCAGTTAAAGAATGCATTTTGAAAAGGCAGTATTGCACCCATAAGTAGTTTCATTACTAAACATATGGTAGACCATCATACAAGCTGATTACAATCACTGCTTGAATATGCTAGACATGCCGAAAGGCATTTTAATAACAAAAAGAAAAAGAAAGCCCAAGTATTTTCTGTAGAAGATGGAGAAGTTTATTTAGTACAGTCCGGACAAAAGGGCAAAAGGAATGCCCATGGAAACAAACAATCTGATCAGCGATCAGAGGAGTTTGAAGGGAGAAAGAAAAGAGGTGAGTGCTTCAAATGTGGGGAAAAGGGACACTTGGCAAGGGATTGCAAGAAAAATAAGAAGGCAGCAGTGGAAGACAAAAACGATGAAGGTGAGGACTGACTATATGAAAGTCAGGAATCACTAGATAGGAATAATAGAGAAAGGACAAATGAGAATGTGATAGAAGGAGCAGAGAATGTGATAATAGAGGAAGAGCAGGAAGCTACTGATAATGAAGAAAATGAAATATTAGACCTAGCCTTACTGAGCTTAGAGCTCTATCTAGCTGACACAAAACCAGAAGTGACACTCCTGGTAGAAGGGAGGGAAGTCAAATTTTTGTGCGATTCAGGGGCATCACGAACTCTGGTACATCCCTCCAAACTACCAGAAAATTCAGAATCACATGACTTTATACTAGTAAAAGCAGCTAATGGACAGCTGTATCGGGAGCCTCTCTCCCATAACATTACAATAACAGATCATGTTTCAGGATTAACCCAGAAAAGCAAAATTGTTGTTTCTGCAAAATGCCCAGTGAACCTTTTGGGCAGAGATCTTATGCAACTATTAGGCATAACAGTAGTTCCAACCATGCAGGGTATGGAAGCACAGCGACATACTAATACTTTTGTAGTGCAAACGGAAGGTGAGACATTTTACTGGTACAGCCGGGACTTAGTTACAACTGGCCCTGGAGCAGTAACTGAAGAGTTAATGAATGTAGCTATCAGTAAGTTCCCCTCCCTTTGCATTGACATACAACACCTGTTGCACTGTACTCTGTATTATTGTAATACACCAGGACCTGACAAAGAATATGAACAAGAATTGTTTAGAAATCATGCAAACAGATTAGTACTGTGTAATTTGTACTGAGACATGAAAGGGAACAGTGTAGTTAGCTGTTCATTACCCCAGGAGTTCTTTTCACTTTACAAATCAAATCTAATGCCGCATGTTAGTTTAACTGAAGAGAAAGATTTAAAATGGATAAACCTAGGAGAAAAAAATCACAAAATTGGAAAAACAGACAGAATCAGAGCTGTCAGAACAGGGAATACAAAGACAAAAACTAAACTGGATAACACAAACACATCCAGCTGTACACTTGCAGTCCAGCAAAGACAGCTGAGAAGCCCTCTTATTAGAAGAGGAAGAAAAAGCTTTGTTAGACATACCAGAAACTCTCTGGTCAACAGGAAAGTCAGACGTAGGACTTATTTGCACAGCAGGACCAGTTACTATCACGCCAAAGTCAACATTTAGACCACAAAAGAGACAGTACCCCTTGAGAAAAGATGCAGAGGCAGGTATTAAACCAATTATAGCAGCTTTACTTAAGAAGGGAATACTGGTGGAATCTCCTGATTCGCCATGTAACACACCCTTATTCCCAGTTAGAAAAGCAAATGGAGAATGGCGTATGGTCCAAGATTTACAAGCTGTAAATGATACAGTAATACTAAGAACACCTACGGTGCCAGATCCACATACCTTGTTGAATGATTTAAAACCTCAACTGAAGTATTTTTCTGTTGTAGATATCAGCAACGCATTATTTTCGATACTGATACACCCTGACAGCCAGTATTGGTTTGCATTTACATTTCAGGGGAATCGGTATGCATATACGTGACTACCACAGGGCTATAGTGAAAGCCCAAAGATATTCTCACAAGAGATGGCAAGTAATTTAGCGGGATTTATCCCACCGAGAGGTAGTCAAATTTTACTTTATGTTGATGGTATCCTGCTGGCTGCCCCTACCCAGCGAGATTGTAAGGAAGATACTATAGCATTATTAAAATTCCTAGCAGTTGAAGGACACAAAGTAAGCAAAAATAAATTGCAGCTTTGGAGAAAACAAGTGAAATACCTTGGATATGTAATATCCAAAGAAGGCAGAACATTAGATGAGGACAGAAAAGTAGCAATCTTACAAGCACCTAAACCCACAACCAAGAAGGAAATGATGTCTTTCCTGGGTGCTACTAATTTTTGTCGAAGCTGGATCCCAAACTATGCTTTGGAATCTGCACCTTTAACCGACCTGATTTTTAAGAAGCCTATGGCAGCACAAGATTTAATACAGTGGACACCAGAAGCAGAATTAACCTTCTGCAAACTGAAACAATTGATAGCATCATCATTAGTTTTAGGATTACCAAATTATCACAAACGTTTTTTCCAAACTGTAGATTGCAAGCAAGGTTATATGACATCAGTATTGACTCAACAGCATGGGGACAAACACCCCATTGCTTATTATTCATCACAACTGGACCTAGTGGCATGGTCTCTACCCCACTGTGTACAAGCAGTAGTTGCAGCTGCAATGGCAGTGCAGGCTTCAGCCTCAGTAGTGTTATTCCACCCTCTCACATTGAGAGTGCCTCATGCAGTTGCAATCATTTTACTGCAAGAAAAAGTAGCATATCTTTCCCCTGCTAGGCATCTTTCTTGTATGACTATATTGCTGAGCCAACCTCACATGACAATTGAATGATGTACTACTTTGAATCTGTCTACCTTGCTCCCAACTCCTGTGGATGGCACACCCCATAACTGCCTGTAGGTAATTGAGCAAAAGACACTGCCTAGAAAAGACCTCACGGATGTTCCCTTGGATGATGCCGAGGTGACATATTACGTGGATGGCTCATGCAAAAGGAGTCCTACAGGACACAACCTAACAGGTTATGCAGTAGTTTCTGATACTGAGATTGTAGAAGCGAAACCTCTACCACATAACTTATCTGCACAAGCAGCAGAGTTGATTGCCTTGACACGGGCATGTACCTTAGCAAAGGGTAAAAGCGTAAACATTTTTACAGACAGCCAGTATGCTTTTTTTACTGTACATGTTTTTGCACAACAGTGGAAGAATCGAGGAATGGTGACATCTACTGGCAAACCGATTAACCATGCACAGTTTATTTTAGATTTGTTAGATTCTATTCAGTTGCCTCAGAAAGTAGCTATTTGTAAATGCATAGCTCATACAAAGCAACAAGATAGGATTTCAAAAGGCAATGCAAGAGCTGACACAGCTGCAAAGCAAGCAGCATCAGAAGCATTTCTTTTGAACGAGAAATTACAACCTTCTGAGATTTTAGACTTAGAAATGTTGAAAACAATGCAGACACTTACTACACAAGCTGAAAAACAATAGTGGAAAAAACGAGGAGCAATTCTCAAGGAAGGGCTGTACATCTCCAAAGAGGGAAAACCGATATTACCATCTAATTTATTTAGATATGCAGCTTTATTGAGCCATAGGCAGAGCCATGTCTCAACAGTGGGGATGATACAGTTAGTGAATCGGGTATTCGCTATGTACGGGTTTACAAACTACACTAAAAAATTTTGCCTGTCATGTCACACTTGTAATAAACATCATGCACAAGGGGCATTAAAGCCCAAGCAAGGGAGTTTCCCTACACCACCATATCCGTTTCATACTATCTGTATGGATTTCATAGAATTGAACAAATGTGAAAACAAAAAGTACTGCCTTGTCATTGTGGATATGTTCTCCAAATGGGTGGAGGCCTTTCCGACTAGTAAACCAGATGCAGCCACTGTTGCAAAGACCCTAGTTACAGAGATTATTCTTAGATTTGGCATACCGGAAAGGATCTACAGTGACAATGGTACACATTTTGTTAACCAAACTATACAACAGTTAAGCCAGTATTTTGGGATTTCTTTAAAACATCACTGTGCATATCACCCTCAGTCTGCTGGGTTAGTAGAGAGGCACAATGGAGTTTTAAAGAATAAACTTAAAAAACTCATGGTAGATACACAGAAGAACTGGGTGTACTGTTTGCCCCTGGCACTGTTGAGCATGAGAACTGTTCCAAATGCAAAAGAACTGACACCTTTCGAAAAGATTTTCAGAAGAGTTTATTATATACCTCAATGGAAACCACTCATGCCTGCAGACCAGGAAGCAGATTGGACACTTGCAGAGTATATGAGGAATATGCTGAATAACAAACATCTTTTACAGTTTAATTCTGTTTCAGATAAAGACCAAACCATCCGAAGTAGCAGTAGCCCCAGGCACTTGGGTCTGGGTGAAGACAATCAAAAAGAAGAATTGGACGACACCAAAGTGAGAAGGTCCGTATCAAGTACTGCTGAGCATGCCCACAGCAGTCAAAATTGTGGAACGTTCATCTTGGATTCATTTGACACACTGTAAACTAGTCAAAACCTTTGAACTTGATAAAACTCTTGCTAACACACAGCAGCAGTAGAATGACAAGACCCAGAGATAATAGGAATGCTGAACGACTTCAGCAGTGTTGCATAATCATCTTAATAACTGCATTAGTGACAATGTTCTTTTTGCTGTGGCCTTTCTTTTCTTCAGCCACACCAGCTAGACTGAACAAACGTGATTCAACACTCATAGACTGGCATCCGAACTTTAACACTTATCAAGCAATCAAATATGTGAATGCTGAGACTTTTAATATTTCAAAGTGTTGGATTTGCACAGCTATACCAACAGCATACGGGGGATTATTGATGGCTGCTGTCCCCCTAGGGGTCAATGAGAACTGGGAAAACTTGATATTTGAGACTACACCTGTAAAATCTAGAGACAAAATTGCATTGTTCCTACCTGTTACACAAACAGGAATTGTATGCTTTTTTAAGAATGACACGATTCAAGTAGGTTGGAGCAAATGTAATGTAACCGTTTCTTATAAATGTTATATTAAATCTAAAAATGCTAAAAATACAGAAACAATTTGTGATGCAGATTATGACTCATACTTTGAGTCCTTGCATAAAACTGTCAGTGATATACAACATAATCCTGTTCTTTTAAAGCAACTGTCTATTATAGATAAGAAAATGTTTCATGCAGGGAAGGTGTATATTAATACTAAGGTAGAAAACTGTTATTTCATATGTTGGAAAAAGGCATACAAATGGTTGCCTGAGAATTGGTCCGGCAGTTGTTTTTTGGGTTACCTGGTCCCAGCCATACGACACACTACAGCTTTGCCTCATGGGAGAATTCGAAACTTCAGAGACGTCGCAAAGAAACCTGAAAATCCAATCAAGAAACCTGAGAATCCAATGGGACAGATCGTAGCAGGCTGGAGAAACCATAACTCTGTGAAAGACAAAAGTAAACTAGCACACATGGACTTGAGTGACACTATCATATCCTGGGCTGGCATAGCCCCTGCATATGGTGCAGAAAGCTATCCAATCTTCTCGAGGTCATGAGCAATGCAACTTTTTCCGCTCTTGAATTAATGACTGATGAACTGAATGCGATGAGAACTGTGGTGCTTCAAAACCGCATGGCTCTTGACTTCACCCTAGCGGCGAGAGGTGGTACGTGCGCTTTAATCAAAGACGAGTGTTGTTCGTTCATTCCTGACAATAAACACGAAATCAACTATCGTTTGGAAGTGATTCAGCAAGTGTCAGACATGACCAGGCCAGCGCCAAACCCACTGACAGACTTTTTCCAGAATTTGTTTGGGGTGTGGGGTTCCATCCTAATGAACATCCTGATTGCCATTTGTGTGGGATTACTTTTGTTAGGAGCATGTATTTGCTGTGGTATTCCCTGCATGAAAAAATTAATCAAAGATTTTATAGACATGCCAGTTTCTGAGACTTTGTATCAAAGTACTGAAATTGAAGAACTGTTGAAAAAGGAAACACTTTCATAAGTTTAAACTGAATGACTCTCTTAGCTGCAAATCCTCAAAGGAAGAGGTTAGGAGAAGAAACAAACTGTTTATGCTTTTGAAATAGAATAAAAAGTATTAATAGGGGGGAAATGTTAGAAAAATATGTATTAACATATGTGTGCAATGCTTATTTTAAATAAGGGAAGATTAACACGTTTTTTATTCTGTATGCAGCATTAGTTCTATTTGAAACTGAAAACATGCTTTTCTGAAATTGTGCTTTCTGACACTGCAAGATGCACTCTGACCTAGTTTGCTAGCACAGCAAAATACATGTGTATGCCTTGGAAATGTACTGGAAAGCAGGTGATTTTCTGCTAGGTCAGGAAATTAAATGAAGAATAATAATTTCTGTAGATCCATTCATTATGGACAATAAGCTCTGTTCGTGCTAATGAAAAAGTGCACAAGCTGCAAGAAAGTTAGATACTATAAACAATGAACTGCTTCAGAAATCTGTACTTGCATTGTGCTTGAATTAGCCATAGTACCTAGACTTGTAACATCACATAGCAAGAAAGTTATAATTGACCGGTGGTTGTCAAGGCCATCCTGTTTACTGAAATTTTTTTTTTAAACTTTGAAGAGTCAGCTAGAAATGTGAGAAACATCTGTAACAGAATTGTGAACTGGTGATCTGCTACGTCAGTCGTAGTGGGCAATGTCTTGAAAGAAAGGTATAAAAATTGTGGCACTTCCTGATTTAGTCAGACAAATTCTGTAACTGCATTTTTGTCTCCTTGCGCAAGAATAAAGATACCTGAACTGAACCTTATGCTTTTGGTCTTTTGAAGTATTTTTCTTTGACAATGAATAAAAATAATAAATCGAAATGTGTTTCAAGCAAGAAATTTATCATTAATTCTTGCATAATTAAACTTTTCTATTTAGCATATTTCATTGTTTCTCATATAACCTCAAACTAATGTGTGTTAAATTTCCTAGACATGACAATTATGATATTTAATATGAAATTGACTTGCATATGTATGATGGGCACAGTACTTTTGCTATAATCATTATGACTCATCACAAATAGGACAGTTATGTATTGTGATGTATGTATGTAACATAAACAAATCTGTATTAATCAACACATTCAACTGCATCCATGTGAAATATGTTTACAAACTGAAACACAGATTTTTACATAGGAATGCATTGCCAGAAATGATGAAACCACACACATTCAGGCCTCTCTGAAGTGTATCTGCATTCATTCTGAAATTACTATGTGTCTAAGTTCAGTTTTGGAAAGGTAGAGCTCCTGTGGCAATGTCAGTTAATAAAGTAAGTTTCAATTTTATGCATGCTTTAATCCATGGATTTGAGTCACATCTTATACAATAATATTTTAACATTGTGTAAGCTCCAACATCACATGTCACAACTCATTGTCTTTCTCCCTCCAACCTGCAAGTATTAAAAGCCTTGCCATTAAGCATTCCATTGCTGACCATTGGAACCTGTGTCATTAGGAAGATCATCACACATGGCAAAGCTCAATGCCATGCAGCAAACCTCTACTGCTGTGTGATGTCAGTAGTGAAAATGTCTCTGCTAAGGAAACCATCTACTTTCAGTTTCACAACTGTAGTTGGCAAGGCTGTATGTCTTTGCTCAGTACCAGCAACAAACGATATCTCTATTGGGCACCAGTTCAGACATATTTGTTAGCTTGACTTTTGCAGACATGGCTGTGAGGTAGAGAATGGAGCTAAATTTAGAGCACAAAGGTGGGGTATCAAGTCCAGGCTATTTGTGGCAATTCTCATGAAGTGCTACAGCCATAGGCTGCTGCAGGAGGGGGGGAGGGGTTATGCCAGAACTTAGTATAAGGCTGGGGCTTGGGATAGCTTAACCAAGGCTGTCCCCAATGCAACAGGCTGTACACACACTGCAGAACAATATAGTGGCCTTAAGAAGTACATGCAGGTCTGCCTAAGCCAATGGGAGTCTGAATTTAGGGCTGGGAGCACCCTCCATTTGTGTAAGTATATTATAGCAATAACCCATGCCTGGGTGTGGGTAATGCTGGATTTACCCATGGTTGGTGTGGTTTGGTCACAAGGGCAAAGCCCGAGTGGCCAAACAAAGCCAACCGTGGGTAAATCCAGCATTACCCAGACCCAGAAGTGGGTTATTGTTATTATACAATTACGTTATTATAGAAAAAAATAATTACTTTTCTTAAATAATGGCATTGTATAATGCCTACTTGCTGCCCTTCTGCAGCCGTCTGGTATTCTGCGGCAGTTCTGATGTACTGCGCATGCGTATGCCTACGCAGTACATCAGAGCTGTGGGCAAAAGCAACGGAGAAAGCAAGATCTCCGTTGCTTTTTACAAACTGTTTTGCTGTGTTAAATGGGTTTAACATAGCGAGACAGCTTTAAAAAAAGCAACGGAGAATCTCCGTTGCTTTTTTTAAAGCTGTCTCGCTATGCTAAACTCGTTTAACATAGTGAGACAGTGTTGCTGTAAGAGTTATAGTAATGGAAAAAGTCCGGGCGACTGGACCTTTTTCCATGACTATATAACTCGGATTTACAACGTGCACGCTGACCAATCAGCATGCACGTTTTTGAATATTAATGGGGGGGGGGTCGTTGTATAATGAACCATAACCTGTCTTTGATATGGAATTACTGATCTACACTACTCAAAAACAAAACTACAAACTGATAAATACCACCGTTGAAGGTCGCTGCACCTCTAAAAAGCTCCTAGTAATCCAGAGGTTATGTTCAGGACTCCTAATAATCCAAAAAATGTCTGTAAAGAACGCCAATAAACGAAAATACCAAACAGGAATTTTATTAAGCTTAAAACCAAGCTTTTCGTCGGCGCTCTGCACCAACTTATTCAGAAAGCAAACTAAAAACAAAGAACAATACATCTGTCCCATTATTTAAGCATCATAGCTCCACTCAAACACTCCCCCTTGTGGACACACCTGAAAATTGCACATCAATGCACTTAAAAAACTTAACCACAGGAAAACTGTGCATCGCCATTTGTATAAGATCAACATGACCAGCCCTTAATATTTGTAATCAAACTTATACTCTGAATTTACGCCACCAACATAGCATGTATACAATCTTAAATACCTGGTAGACACTATAAACACACAAGTGGTAAACCCAGGAAAAGTATATGTGTGTAGCGCCTGTTTTAAAATAAGCCATGTAAATAAATCAAAATGCCATTCAGATGGTAACACAACTCGATGGAAGACTACAAACCATGAGTTGATATAAAATATACAAAATACATCTATGAGTATACCTTGGAAATGTATGCTTAACATTGTTACGTTGTTATCATAACCATCTGATAATAGTAGCAGTATTAGTAGCAAAAAAAAAAAAAAAAAAGGTAAGTTATATATTATATATTGATTGTATATTGTGTGCAGCGGCCGGTACTAGGAGGCTGATGTCCCTTACATAAAAGACTATTCTGATGAACGATCAAACTACACATCCCCTGCTTAAAATAATGGACCACAATGTAACCATTGATAAAGACATTAAAAAATAAAATCAATAATAACAAAGTAGCACTAAACCATTTTAACAATCAAAAAACGAAGAAAGAAACAATCCCCATAAAATAGCTAAAAAGGTGGTCATTCCCAAGGGGATTAAATCAGTCTAAGACACAGGGTTGGAGGAAGGGTCGAAATTCCATCTTGACCTTTTGTCACTTTTTGATAGACATGGGAATGAATTAATCAATCTGATTTGCTCCCACTACCAGGAAGCTATCAATCAGTTAACCATGGACCTTTCTAACCTGGATGAGGAAATAAAGTTGGATATCCATTTTTCAGGTATCGCTACGAATACGAGAGAGTCTTCAACAGCATCGACCAACATATTTCTAAGATGACTACAACTAAAATTAAAAAATTAAAGAGGGACATAAAAGCTTACAAAGATGGGGCAGCTTACCCCACACCCCCTAAATCCCAAGGGAACCTTTTAGGGAACAGCAGAGAAACTACGGGGATCGATTCAGTTTTGGTTGACACCAACCAACCTACGCACCACCGTGAAGTGGAGAATGGGCCTTCGGCAAGACAAATAAACCATAGACCTTCAACCGAAGGAGAGGTGATCATTGGATCTGGTCTTAACCAGGTCCAGCCAGCATCTGAAGCCCACAATGTAAATTTTCATGCCCAAGCCTCGTCTCCACAACAAACATCGAACCGCACAATGAGGAACAAATACAAAACAAGGAGGAATTGATGGACGACTGTTTAACCATCCCTTCTCCCCCTATTCAAGCATTGGAGATCCTTTACAATACAGGCAAAGATTTCAAAATTTACAATTTTTCTCAGTTTACTTTTTCCCAACCTTTGGTGGACATTTTTGCTAAAGGGTTATCTTTTGTACCCTCTAGTCAGGCTAGTGTAGGGAGGTCGATTTTGGACCTGAAATTATTTGTGTTTAAGTTGAATTTGACATTATTGTTGGGTAATTCTCAAAGACCCAAGAACTTTTTTCACATACCTAGCACTTTCAACCCACCTCTTTTACCAACCATTGGAGTTTTCGAACAACTGTGCGATCTTGATATCCGTCACCTCCTTAATTCAAGGTGACCAGCCCAATTTAATGTCACCAGAGAGGAGAAGGGCCTGTTGGAAGCTCTCAAGTCTGCACCGGTTAGACTGATGCAGCCTGATAAGGGAGGTGAATTGGTAGCTATAGACTTGGATGACTATAATGACAAGATGTTGGCCATCTTCGCCTCTAATACCTGTCATGAAGTCTCTAGGAATGAGTTAAATGTAAATATGAGCCATATCCGGTCATTTTTTGAGGAGATGCTCATCAATGGCTTAATTGATGTGGATATATACAATTATATCATTGTTGTATCACCTAAGATACTGGTTTTGTTTGGGAACCCCAAGATACACAAGAATATATATGATCCACCTATGCAGCAACTAGTTAGTGCTAGAGGGAGTATAACCTATGCAGCCATTAAGGTGGTGGACAATATTCTCAAGAAGTACGTGTATCGTGTTCCACATATTTCGAGAGATTCTTGGGCTTTTTTAAAAAGGTGGGTTCCGTCCCATTCAATGCTGATAGTTGCCTCTTGATCGATGTGGTTGATCTATATTCATCTATTCCCCACCTCGTGGCAGTCGAGTGGATTCAATTGGAATTGGGCTTCCATCATGCTCCGACAGAAGAGATCTCACTGGTCAGTGAGTTATTGGATATTATTCTCACTTGCAACTTTTTCTCATTCAACAACCGGTGGTTCCATCAATTGGTTGGTGTTCCCATGGGATCACCTTGCGGAGCCAGCGTGGCGAATTTAGTAATGGCCCATTGGGAGAGGGTGTTCGTTTTATGCAACTTCCTAGTCCAAGAGAAAGTGTCGCTATACACTAGGTTCTTGGATGATATTTTTATCATCCTCAATGGTTCACAAGATGATGCAAATACCTTGGTGACTTTTTTAATGGTTCTACTGAATTCTTGAAATTTACATCTAATTTTGCAACTGATAAGATAGCCTATTTGGATGTAGAAATTGAGAAAGATAGGACCATGAATCGCTTCATGGCTAATATACATCGGAAGCCGACATTTTCAAATTCATACCTACACTTCGATAGTGAACATCCAATCTACCAAAAGAGGGCTATCATGAAGGGCCAATTTGTTCAAGCGGCCCACATGATTTCAGAAGATAAAAAAATTTATGACGAGTGCAGGTTTATCGCTGACATGTTTGTTTGTAGAGGGTATCCTGCAGATTTCGTCACAGATTTAAGCTTGGAAGTGCAAGGTAAGAGGGCCAATGGTAATTTTAGCCCCATTTTGGGGAACTTGAACAGTGGGTCATCAGGCTTGCCTCGTCCTGCTCGTGAGTCCGATAACTTCAACTATAATTTTATAATTACTTACAACTTGGACGCAACTGACATTGTGTCCATCATAAGGAAGAATTGGTGTTTATTAACCACTGAGTCAACAGGAGTACCTGGGCTGGCATTGTACCCTAAGGTCACTTTCAGTAGGGGCCTTAACATCAAAAATATTTTGGTACCTCCCCCAGATCTTGGATGTCAAGTGTAACATGTGTAGGTACTGTAGATATGTTAAAGCAAGCACAGCCTTTTCCATTAAGGACAATAAGTTTCTTATTCAAGGAAGATTTAATTGTGCTAGCAATCGGGTGGTGTATTTGGCCCAGTGTTCTGTTTGCCCTGGCTTCTATGTTGGCAGGACCGACAGGAAGCTGCAAGAACGGTTATACGAACACTTATATGCCATCAAGAAGGGGAAAGTAGACAATGCACTGGCTAAACACATTCTAGACAACCCAGGTCATGAATTTTCATTTTTGGTGATTGACCAACTTTGTGATGGAGGCACAGGGGGTCCTGATTCTCTGAGACTTGAATGCAAGGAGTTGATGTGGCAACTCAGATTGGAAGCTTACCACCTACCTGGACTAAACAGCATGCTTTCTATTAGTTGCTTTCTTAAACTGAGAAGCCTAGTTAGGTGAAGCTTCTTAGACTGATTTAATCCCCTTGGGAATGACCACCTTTTTAGCTATTTTATGGGGATTGTTTCTTTCTTCGTTTTTTGATTGTTAAAATGGTTTAGTGCTACTTTGTTATTATTGATTTTATTTTTTAATGTCTTTATCAATGGTTACATTGTGGTCCATTATTTTAAGCGGGGGATGTGTAGTTTGATCATTCATCAGAATAGTCTTTTATGTAAGGGACATCAGTCTCCTAGTACCCGCCGCTGCACACAATATACAATCAATATATAATATATAACTTACCTTTTTTTTTTTTGCTACTAATACTACTACTATTATCAGATGGTTATGATAACAACATAACAATGTTAAGCATACATTTCCAAGGTATACTCATAGATGTATTTTGAATATTTTATATCAACTCATGGTTTGTAGTCTTCCATCGAGTTGTGTTACCATCTGAATGGCATTTTGATTTATTTACATGGCTTTTTTTAAAACAGGCACTACAGACATACGCTTTTCCTGGGTTTACCACTTGTTTGTTTATAGTGTCTACCAGGTATTTAAGATTGTATACATGCTATGTTGGTGGCGTAAATTCAGAGTATTAGTTTGATTACAAATATTCAGGGCTGGTCATGTTGATCTTATACAAATGGCGATGCACAGTTTTTCTGTGGTTAAGTTTTTTAAGTGCATTGACGTGCAATTTTCAGATGCGTCCAAAGGGGGAGTGTTTGAGTGGAGCTATGATGCTTAAATAATGCGACAGATGTATTGTTCTTTGTTTCTAGTTTGCTTTCTGAAGAAGTTGGTGCAGAGCGCCAATGAAAAGCTTGGTTTTAAGCTTAATAAAATTCCTGTTTGGTATTTTCGTTTATTGGCGTTCTTTGCAGACATTTTTTGGATTATTAGGAGTCCTGAACGTAACCTCTGGATTACTAGGAGCTTTTTAGAGGTGCAGCGACCTGCAACGGTGGTATTTATCAGTTTGGAATTACTGATCTAGCCAGTCAATGCAGCTCATTATGCTTTCTTATATATATTTCTTTTCTTTTTGTACTTTATAGCTGCAGAGGAGATAGTTACAAATTGTTAGGTGCACCAGGAGAGATTAACTCATCTCAGAGAGGCATGAGGTAAGTATGACTCGGGTACAAATTCAAGCCAGAACTTTATTTTTATTGCCTCAAGCTCTAGCATCTTGAGCAGGCACACCTCAACCTTCATGTCAAGCATGTATGCCTTCACCATAAGTCTTGCTGCTTGCATTTGGCAATGAGAAGAGCAGCTTAACTGTGTATGGGTTCAGTACCCAGAAGCAGCAATTACTTGTTATTACTGGATACATGTTTATAAAATATTAAAATCAATCATGTGCAGTGAAGAGTTTAATTGCAATTATTAAATTAGAATGCATATTTCTTATCATAGGGAAAAAAGGCTACTCTTTCTTATATCATAGCAGTGAGATTTGTTTATTTTATGACATATAAATAGCTAGATTTCCATCCTATCTGGATGCTGCAAAGGTTTGTAGCAGTAAATTATCATAACTATGTATGCATTGGCAAATGAAATTTATTAAAAAATACAGTACTGACATGCCATGTATTTATTGAGCGCTTTTGTTTGCCCCCCCCCACCTTTTCTATCTGTTTTTATTTTATTTTTTGGGGGTTATCATTTATTAATAATCTGCTGTTTGCATAACTTGCTGCTGAAAAATGAATGATCAGCCACACAGAGAGGTACACTGACCACTGCAGCTTGGCACACCTTACATCAATAGATGGCAGCACAGACTCCCAGCACTTTGGGGTCACACAGTGTTGCCTCCAGAACCCCTACCCTACCTGCCCCAACTGTGTCAGGTAGCTTTGACCCAGCTGCTGATACAGTGGTACCTCTGGGAGCAGTAATAGTAGAGGTGGCAGTTTTTTTCAGCAGGTAGGAGCTGACAGGACTGGTAGAGGTAGTGGAGATGGGCCTTGGTGCACATCAGCAACATTGAAAAGGTCTTGTGTTGCATTGCAAAGATGACTCCACATCTGGCACTGACCCAAGGAGCTGCTACAGTAGGCAGTGATAACAGTTCTGAGGGTGAGGACTAGATTCTTACTGTTCTCAAGCTGGACATATTTAAGAGACATCAGAGGCACACCCATGAATGATGTCCCCAAACCTTTTATCTCCATAACCATCCCTGTCTGTCTTGTATGTCCTCTATGTCTGTGCATGATTCTTAACCAACCCTTCCTACCTGATCCTATGATTCCTATGCACCATTTCCAACATTCCTCTCTCGAAAAAAAAATGGCACCTGTCCCCTCAAAAAATGTATGCTTCCCACATAGCTTTCCATTTTGCCTGTCATCTCAACACACTTGATTTGGTCCAACTGGTTAAACACTATTTAGTTGTCAGTCATCACTGGTGTGCTGACTTTGCAAAGTCATGACATTTTTGTACATTGTGAAGAAGTGGATAGCTATGGTGCTCTCCCACAACCCTCCTGAAAACTCATGTATTCTTTTCCCTGTGTCCTACGCTGTGCTTATCTTCTCCATTTTCTCCACTGTCCTATCCACCCCTTTTGCACACATAATAAGACATGGCCTATGAAAAAGCCTTCACTTTATGTCCTTGGCATTTGCTCAGAGTTTGGAATGGCACAGCAATGCTGAGTGACAGTGAGTGCTATTTAACTTCTTATTGCAAAAGCTGAACATTTCAGTTTAATCTGTAGCGGTACAGTTACTTTTGCACAAATCTGCTTAAATCCACCATGTTATGGGAATACAGAGTAAGGTAGTATTGTGGAACAGTGAATGTAACAGTTCTGAGGCTGCTGGATGTATTAAAGTAGGAGTTCTTATGTGGTGTTTTGAGATAATTACTTGTAGCCTGATATTTTTGCATAGTGTCATGGGTTCACTTAAAGCTTTATGTCAATTTATTACTTCATGACATTTCATATTCCTATCATATATTTAACTGAAAATGTCTGTATTTCTCTGCATATAAAACATTTCCTTAGCATAACATTAGAATACTGTAGCAAGGCATAATTTTCAAGAACATTGTAGCCCTAACGGAAACATATTAAGCCAACCTTATCCTGGTTAGGTATTCATGTTTATTGTACTCATCTACCCCTTGTATATACCTATAGCAAGTACTTTATTGTGCAAAGCATGACAGATTAATGAGGATTTAATAAGTAAGACTAAACACCATTCATATGTTCCTACATGTCCCATAAAATGTATTGCTGCTATTCCTGTCTGCATCTGTCTCTTTCTGTCTGTGCTCAGTCCTTTTGTTCTGGAAGTTGTCACTGTGCTTCTCTTGTTTTATTTTAATGTTGTGAAGTAGTAAATCCTTTGTGGCATGATGACATAACCCTCACACATGTAGAGCAATTTCTGAATATCAAGGGTTCTAATCCAGCCATTAGCTAAGTGTTACTGACAATTTTTGGTACACTAATTTATGTGTACCTGTTGGCTACATATTGTTATGAGCAACCATTATCCTTTTTCTGTCATAATTTACATTGTCCCTGCCTCCATCTCACTCTGTCAGTGTATATTCTACCTTCTGTATATTAATCTTCCATCTCTGCATTTGCTCAATGTCTGGTGTTAGCAATAAATGCAACTAAGGATAAATGAAAGTATTAAGTTTATGGCAATATTTTGTGATTTTATTGCATTCACCCCATTACTCTGTCACACTTTGTGCCACTGTTCTAAGCTATGTTTAGTCCATTGAATGTACTTTTCAACAAGCTGAAGAGTTGGATGTATAGATTACAATGGTCAACAAGGTAATGAACACAAATACTTATACTCATGTTCACTGAAATCTACTCTCAAAGAGTAACTGTCAGAATTATGATGTCATATGTGGTATGCTTAGATAATGCTGTACAAATGTTTTTCTTGGCATTCTGTAAATGCTTGAATATATACGGATGAAAAATAATTTTAGGATGTATTGCCTGACTTATGTGGATTTAAATATTGGCTACAGCTTTACTTAACACATCATTATCCTGCTGCAATGTTAATATACCTGCTACCTATTGTAAAGCCTTTCATGTACAGGTATTTGCACAAAAGTTGGTACAAAGCAACAATAAGTTCTGTTGATTCCCATTATAAGTTAACACTTCAAGCTGTGATTATGCATGTGCTACCACTTTGCCATCAGCATCTCAATTCATCTTAGCTGCACTGTGCTCAAAGAATAAGATAAAAAAAATCAAAAATGATTTTTATGTTGCCCAACATTTGTATGCTATATGACTTATGTTAACAGGTGATATTGATTTCAGAATGATGTTGACTCACTTAATTCACTCATTTAATGTATGCCTGTTCTACATTGTTTACACCTGCAACTGTCTTGCAAGTTTGGTTAACCTATTTTCAGATAATCCATCACTATTATTCTGCAGTGCACTCTCCTATGTATGACTTGCATGTTTTATTTGCCAATGCACATAGTACAAGTATGAGACAATGCAAGTGTGCAATCATCCTGACATGAAGTCACAGGAATGTTTGATTGATAATCCACTGTGGTACAAGAGTCAATATGTATGTCATCTCATAATGTTGAACATGTCAGTGTTCTTCACAGTAATACAGTGTACATTAAGGACAGTATCAGTATCTACATTTCAGTAGAGAAGTATGTCATTGCATGTGACAATCCTAGTGATGTTACATTGTTTTGTGCACACATATGCATTTGTTGCACAGTACCATCTCTTCCAAAGAGTGGATTAAAAAAAATCAAATGGCCTATTTCACATTGCTAATGCCAGTCTTCTCCTGTGGTGCTTGCAACTAATACAGAACTAATATAGTGCTCTTTATTTTGTGTAACTAGATGAGGGTGGAGGTTCAAGGCCCAACATGGGAAACCTGTGTGTCTATGCCTGTATTTGTGTATGTGAAACTGTGTATAATACTTGCGCTATATCCACATGCATTTATCTTCACACAGCTCCCTTATCCCACTTTTTATTGAAACATCCTTTATGAAACACAGTGATGAGGTCATTCTTACAAAAGTGCACCCTCTACCTCTAAGAGTTAGACTTCTCCTGTGGTGCTTGTGACTAATACAGCACTTTCTAGGTAGGTAGGAGGTTTGATGCTCAGTATGGCAGATTTGTGTGTCTGTAATGCATGTTGAACATCAACTGCATGGAATATTTGTGCTGTATCCACTTCCTCTGAGTAGACTACACTGAACTGCTCTTACAGCCCCCTTATCCCAATTTTTACTGAAACATCCTGTATGGCACGCAGTGATGAGGTCATCATGACAAAAGTGCACACTCTGTACCATTAAGAATCAGACTTCTGTGGCACTTGTGACTAGTGCTTTCTACATTGTGTAACTAGATAAATAGGAGGGTCTGTGCTCAACGCAGAAAATGTGTGTGTATATAATGCTTGTTGCTGTATACACTTCCTGTGAAAAGAATGCTTTTAGGAGTGCAAATAGCTCCCTTATTCTATTACTGAAACATTCTCTGTGAAGCACACTAATGAACTCATCCTGAAAAAAGTGAGCTACTCTTAAGAATCAGACTTGTCCTGTGATGCTTGCAACTAAGTGCTTTCTACACTGTGTAACTAGAGAGGTAAGGGATTCAATGCCCAACATGGGAATTTTGTATATGTGAATTGCTTGTTGCTGTATCCACTTTCCCTGAAAAGAATACATTTAAATGTGCTCCCATATCCCATTTTTTATTGAAATGTCCTCTATGAAATGCACTGATGAGGTCATCCTGACAAAAATGCACTGTCTACCCTTAAGAGTCTGACTTCTCCTGTGGCACTTGCAACTAACACAGTGCTTTCTACATTGTATAACTAAATAGGTAGGAGGTTCATTGCTCAGTATGAGGAACTTGTGTATGTGCATGTGTGTGTAAGTGAGGGTGTTTACAATTAGGGAGCATGTGCCCAGCCATCTTCTACTCTAGATAAAAAGCTTTAAACTGCTAGATGAATTCACTATCCTCTAATCCCACTTTTCACATCCACAATCTCTTTGCAACACAAGGGTGTAGCTATGCATACTTTTTGAACTCTACTGAGTACAATTTTCTAGACATTACTTAAAGAAAACATGGCTTTTTTAGGCAATACTCTGTGCACAACTGCATAAATTAATGTTTCCTATAAAACAGCAATGAAAAACCAAACAAAACAAAATCGGAAAGTGAGCAGTCAGTAACACGTCCTGGAGATCACCCAGACAAAAAGATGCTGACAACAGTTGCCTGAACGCAAATTTATTGTTTAAAATAAGAGCGTTTTCGCTGTCAATACAAATAGGCAGCTTCTTCAGAAAAAACTATATGAATAAAACAATTTGGCGCCAAGTCTTTAATTTAAAAACAAAGGTGTAGCGTGTCATACTGACATCACTACTTCTTAAAAGCAATTAAAGACGCACTGACATACTCCTTTAGGACAAGGCAATTAAAATAGGAATGCAAGTGTAGTTAAAGTGTCCGTGACCACTTCAGAAACAAGTGATCAGAGAAAGGTGGGGATACCAACACTAAATTTATCACACACCAAAAATAAAACTAAAAACTAAAAGGGAAAAAGTAAACCAAAATTAAATATGTAAAAATGGTCCACTAAGAGATATCAGACCACAGGCATCCCTCAAAGCAGGTGGAAAATGAAATAAAAACCACCTCATTTAGAAATATTTTACAAGTAACTTCTCAAACAGTAAATAAAAAATAGAAAATAGAATATAGAAATGGCCTGTGACACAATATCATTGTACATAGATATCTACACAATTGGCTCTATTTGGTGTAACTTCTCATTTTTAATAATACTGAGATATTACAGTTATCGTTGAGGCCGGGACAGTGGAAAGCATTAAGCTTGATCTGCCATTCCAATTCACGAAGTTCAAGTAACAATGACAAAGGGCCCCCTCTAATACTCATAGGTATATGATCAATTCCCATGAAATGAAATTTGTGTTCAGGGAACTTTTCTATATGCCTAGCTAGGGCGTTTTCCTGTTTGTTAGTCCTGATGGCATAGACGTGTTCGTAAATACGCTGACGCAGTTTACGATCCGTCTTGCCTATATAGAAAGCAGGACATACATTACAAAATGCTCCATAGATAACTGATTTTGTATTGCAATTGATTGTATGTTGGATGTAGTATTTACTGTCACTGACTAAGAAAGAACCGCCTGTTTTTAAAAATTGGCACCAGTTGCAGGAGCCACAGGCCACAGAGCCCTTACATTTGTTAAAGCTAAGCTCATGTCTAGATTGTAAGAGCTCTTTAAGATTCCTTCCTTTTCTAAACACTACCCTAGGGAAGGGGCCCAATTTTTCAAAAAGATTAATGTCATTCTTAATGAAGTCCCAGTTCTTATTCAAAATATTACAAATTCTCCCTGCGTCACTACTGAAAGCTGTTATAAAACTGGTGACCAAGTTACATTTTACCAAATTATCTAGTCCAGTGTTACCTATTAGTTGGGATTGGTCATCGCCCAACTGTGTGTGTTCAACTGTATTAATTGACAGGTCGACCTGTAATTTGAGAAGAGGTCTAAAAAGGCCTTCTGCTTTTTTCACTTCTATTTCAATGATGATTTTGTCAATTAATGAGGTCGGATAACCTCTATTCAAAAATTGACCCTTAAGAAACTGGCATTCTTCACTAAAGGCTGAATCAGAATTACACATACGAACTGCCCTTACAAACTGGCCTTTAACAATGGCCCTCTTTTGTTTGAAAGGGTGCTGGCTGGAATAATGTAATAAAGAATTACAATATGTAGTTTTCCTATACACTTTGGAAAAATACATCTTACCAGTATCATCTTTGCTAAGATTAACATCTAAATAGTCAATAGTCCTGTCAGAAAACGTGGATTTGAACCTCAAAAAGGTGGTAGTGTGGTTCATGAATTCCACTAGGGAATCTGCCTCCCCATTATTTCCTTTAAACAAGATGAAGATATCATCCAGGTAGCGGGTATAGAGATGGATCTGGTCCTTGAAAGTGGGGTTCGATAGAATGAACTTAGTTTCCCAAAAGGCCATGAAGATGTTAGCTACACTGGCTCCACATGGGGAGCCCATGGCTATGCCTTGTTTTTGTAAGAAAATTTTTTCATTAAAAATGAAAAAATTAGAATCAAGGACTATGTCAAGCAATTCTGTGACAATGCTGATTTCATTGTGAGTGGCAGCCTATTTGTATTGACAGCGAAAACGCTCTTATTTTAAACAATAAATTTGCATTCAGGCAACTGTTGTCAGCATCTTTTTGTCTGGGTGATCTCCAGGACGTGTTACTGACTGCTCACTTTCCGATTTTGTTTTGTTTCCTATAAAACAGTTATAGACTGAAAAAATATCCATTTAATGCTCTTAGAGGAAAAGTGATGCAAACATTTGTTAAGTGGGATGGGAGAGAATGTTTCCATTTTTGAAATGACCGGTGTCTTGTGGGGCAGCAATAACAGCACACTATTACAAAATTATATTGTCTGCCTACACCTCTGCTGCAAAACACTGATGAGTTAATTCTTTTGCAAGTGAACTGTCATTAATTAAATGTCAGACGTCTCCTGTGGTACTTGCTTGGCTTACACTGTTCTCTAGAATTTGTAAATACATAGGTATGAGGTTCAAATAAAGCAGTGCCTGAATTATAAAAGTGTGACTGCAAATTAATTCAGGATTGTTTTACACACATTTGCAGTGGTAACTTTTATAACCCCAGATGGCTATAAAACTCATTTTACCAGGCACATCACCTTGGCAATACACTGCTGGAGTCATCCATAGATGTTGTATGTCTCACTTGTACTCATTATTCTGCTGCAATGCTGGCTGCTGATAATTTGCTGTATGCATATAAGTGACTATTTTGGTGGTTTGGGTCCATCACTGCTTAAATAGCATGACTTTGATTACTGTCATATACTGTTGACCATCTCACAACCACCTTTATGTACATTTCTAATTATGAGATGCATTTACAGTGGCACTCTGTGACACTAGCAAATCCTAGCCCTCACAGGGAAAATAACTTTTTAGCCATATAGTGATTACATAATGCTACCATAATTGCAGTATCTCACATTTGGAGTGTGAATTCTTCTGTGTCACGTGACTTTGATACTGTGCCTTGTACATTGCATAAATCCATATGTAGGATGTATGAGGCCAGATGTGGGTGTGTCTTTCACTCTCATTTTGTGTATATTGTTTTTCAAAGTGTTATTGTGCACTTTATCCACTTTTAAGCATAAACATCCAGCTAACAAATGGTGGTGATGCCATCCATTTAACTGTGCACTTTCCCAGTTGTACCTCAGCCTGTTGTGTGGAGCTTGAGATTCAGGCACTAATCTTTAGATTGTGATTTAGGGTAGTTAGTCCAAATCCAGCCATTACTGCTCAGACTATGTTGTGTCAGTGTTTTTGTGTCACTAACACTGTTGTCAAGCACATTTGCTTTGTACACATATAGATGTTGATCCCTCTTACTAAACACGATGAGAATTTGTCACATACAGTGCAATGAAAAAGTATTTGCCCCTTCCCGATTTCTTATTTCTTTGCAAGTTTGTCACACTTAAATGTTTCGGATCATCAAAGAAATTTAAATATTAGACAAAGATAACTCAAGTAAACACAAAATGTAATTTTTAAGTGATGATTTTATTTATTAAGGAAAAAAAATATCCAAACCTACATGATCCTATGTGGAAACGTAATTGCCTCCCCCTTGTTAAATCATGAAGTAACTGTGGTTAATCATATTTTTGGGAAAGCTGAGTTTAATTTCACTACCCACACCCAGGCCTGATTACTGCCAGACCTGTTGAATCACAAGAACACTTAAACAGAACCTGTCAAACAAAGTGAAGTAGGCCAGAATATCCCAAAAAGGAAGACATCATGCTGCAATCTAAAAGAATTCCAGAACAGATGAGAAACAACGTAATTGACATCTATCAGTCTGGAAAAGGTTACAAAAACATTTCTAAAGCTTTGGGACTTCAGCGAACCATGGTGAGAGCCATTATCCACAAATGGAGTGGTGAACCTCCCCAGGAGTGGCTGGCCTACAAAAATTACCCCAAGAGCACAGCTATGACTCATCCAAGAGGTCACAAAAGAACCCAGAACAACATCTAGAGAACTGCAGGCCTCACTTGCCTCAGTTAAGGTCAGTGTTCATGACTCAACCATAAGAAAGAGACTGGGCAAAAATGGCATGCATGGCAGAGTTCCAAGGTGAAAACCACTGCTGACCCAAAAGAACATAAAGGCTCATCTCACTTTTGCCAAAAACATCTTGATGATCCCCAAGACTTTTGGGAAAATATTCTGTGGACTGATGAAACAAAAGTTGAACTTTTTGGGAGGTGCGCATCCCATTACATCTGGTGTAAAAGTAACCCAGCATTTCAGAAAAAGAACATCATGTCAAACATGGTGGTAGTGTGATGGTCTGGGGCTGCTTTGCTGCTTCTGGACCCGGACGACTTGCTGTGATTGATGGAACCATGACTTCTGCTCTGTACTAAAAAATCCTGAAGGAGAATGTCCGGCCATCATTTTGTAACCTCAAGCTGAAGCACACTTGGGTTCTGCAACAGGACCAAAACACACACAAGTCCACCTCTGAATAGCTTAAAAAAAAAAACAAAATGAAGGTTTTGGAGTGGCCTAGTCAAAGTCCGAACTTGAATCCAATTAAGATGCTGTGGCATGACTTTAAAAAGGTGATTTGTGCTTTGAAACTCTTCAATATGGCTGAATTAGAACAATTCTGCAAAGAAGAGTGGGCCAAAATTCCTCCACAGCGATGTGAAAGACTCATTGCCAGTTAATGCAAATGCTTGATTGCAGTTGTTGCTGCTAAGAGTGGCACAACCAGTTATTAGATTTAGGGGGCAATTACTTTTTCACATAGGGCCTTGTAGGTTTGGATAGCTTTTTTTTCCCTTAATAAATAAAATCATTACTTAAAAATTGCATTTTGTGTTTACTTGGGTTATCTTTGGCTAAAATTTATATTTTTTGATGATCTGAAACATTTAAATATGACAAACATACAAAAAATAAGAAATCAGGAAGGGGAAATACTTTTCCTTTGCACTGTAGTTATGCTTTTATTAAGACTAATGATGATGTGATTACATTTTCCTTAACATATGTAGGAAGTGTTATCCCCTGGCACAAGGGAATGAGATGACATTCTGTCTGTTGTTCACTTGTTACAGTAATTACAGGCACACATATCCCTTGCAGAAATAACATGATGTAATGCCTTCACATGCTTATCTCAAAGTTGTAGTGACACTTCTACCATTTCGCATTCATTATGTACACTATCATGTATTTTCTGTTGTCAAATTCTCATATATTCCACATCTACATTCAGTGCCTGTTAGCATTGTTGGGCCTTATATTATGATGCACAAATGGCATCTACAACAGTTATAATTTGTCAATTTGCAGTGGAAGAGGCTTCCGCCATCTCTTATATCTCAGAGATTGTTTATCACACATATATCTGATGTAATAAGTTAGCATATCATGATAGGGTTAAGACTTCCACTGTGGTGCTTGTAGTTGATCCACATGTCATTCATCAGTAAAGTCAGATGGCTTGCTGTTCAATTCCTGCAAGGGGTAACATTATATGAATGTACTGATGTTACATAAACATCACTGTATCTATTTACCGTTAACCATTTTTATGCTGGACAATGATATATGATCACAGGTTGTGACTGCTTGACAGTGAAATTGTTCTTTGTGGCATAACATGCTGAGAGTGCGCCTGTGGCACTTGTATTGAGTACTGGCTTATACAGCATACTTACACAGATAGACTGTGGTTCAGTTCTGGTACAATGCGTGTCCTACACAATTAAAACAGCTTCCTTGTCAAAGAAGCATTGATGTTGTAATGCTCACTGTTGTGTGGACAGTAACATGTGTAGCTCTTTTCCAGTGCCCTGATTTAATCCGATTGTTCATATTATAGTCATAACTCCTGTCTTAATGCACACATTCAATTCAGTTATTTATGGCAGCCTCTGTTGCTATCTGATGTGGTACATTCAATCAATACAGAGGTCTGGAGAGACCCTTATATAATAGGCAGGGGGTTTGAATCTGGTAACATCTGTTTGTCAGACAACAGTGGCTTACATACAATTGTTATGGCACATTCAGAGGGCCACCTTTTTCATGCCATGTCCGACAAGGTAGGTCATCCATATACATTATATGATAGGAAAGTGCTGTAAGCCCTTCAGGGGTGTTCTTCATGACATGACCAATATACGTATTCCTGTGGTCACCATGATATACATGTCTCTGATATCTGTCCTGGTATGTATTTAAAAATTACATGTTGTGATTGTTTCTTATTTCATTCATTGCTCGCATGCATTACCTTTTCAAAAGTTAATTATGCTCTGTATTGCATGTCTTCATCAAGACATATCTTTATTACTGCAATTGTTTTCATGATGCTGTACAGCTGAATGGCAGATGAGGGGTTCCATAAACATTTCTTACTGTATGGTATGCTGCCAGACCATCAGAAAATGTGATTGGTCCTCCATTACAACACTTCCTATTGTGTTGCTGTTATGTTACTGTTCCCTGTAATTTCATGTGACTATGTCCAGTATAATTATGTTGGAGATGTTTGCAAATCGCCAATGAAAAAACTGAATTTATGACATGTCATCGGATCTGTGTTGTCATTTGTCGCTTATGTATGTTTGTCTTATTAGATTACCATTTAGCCCCATTTTCTATGGGTGCCATTGCTATTTATTTGAAAAGAAAAATGTCCATTTCTGATGTACCTGACATTATAGCTGTAAGGTCCTTTTGTTTTTGTGTATACATGCTGAGGTGGGGAATACAGCAGTGTTGTCTGCTTGCATACACAAATTCTCCATATATACATCTCATATGGCAATAACTGCTAACTGTCATCTCAACTCAGAATTGAATTAACATGTATGTCACATTTTCATTCACCTTTGTTACACTGCAGCTTTATATCCTTATCACAGGTTTTACTAGCATGTCAGTTTTTATTAACTGAGGTATTGTCATTGACATTAATTGCCATTACATCAGTATTGCAAGATTTATGTAAAAAATGCTTCTTATACAGTTTGTCACATTTTCAAGTTGTATATGAGTACACTTAAACATTTCCCCTTCAGCATTAATTAATCATGCAGTATAGCACAATTTGTGTACAGTTCCCCCATTTCACTTCTCCTTCTGTATTCTTTCCTTGTACTTGCCCTTTGTAGGTTTGGGCTGCACTGTGTGCTCGTATGTGAGTTTTGCCTGAATGAAAGAAGTTTTGTTTACTTTCTGTGCTAGCATTTGCAAGCATCTTTTCGTGGTCAGGAACAGTATTGCTGGCCACAAAAATGTGCTTGCAAACATGTAGGAGTGATGAGCAACATGTATATTAAATTAGCTCTGCCATTTATCGCACAAACATGCTTACATCGTCTAGGCTTAGCGTGGTGCCTACATGATTGTTAATGAATCCAAGGGACTGACTATCCTCCAGTGAGCAAAATTTATTTCTAACAATGTTATAGCCATTTTGTAGCAGAGAGAGAGAGAGCAGAGTATTGTTATAATCTTCACAATTCATCTCCACCAAACCTTTACCCTCATCAGCCTTCATAATTCTGAAGATGGAGCCTTGTGTAATGAATGCAGTGCCTATCTCTCTCACCGTTAGAAAAAATATAATGGTTTCTGCATGTAGACTACTTTAAAATATCTCATATTTAATTGTGGATACAGCTTCAGAGAAAGACAGTGTGCCTAATAGAGGAGGAATAAAATAAACTTTTTCAAACCAGATTTCCTTCTTGTAAATTAGACCTAATATTTGCAACCTGTAAAATTTTGTTGTTGTTGTTGTTGTGCCTTTTGGCTTATCCCGGTTAGAGGTCGCCACAGTGGAACTCCGGTCCGCTAATGTTTGGTAGTGGATTTTTACTTGCCGAATTACCAGCCCTGATGCACAACCTTCAATGAAGGCATGCCCATTCACGCATGCCTCCACACAGAAGACGCTCTAGCTGAGAATCGAATGCGACAACATCTTGCTGTGAGGTGACAACGCTACTGCAGCAATGCGTTTTATATATTTTTATTATACTTTTGATATTTTTATATATCAGCTGCTGGGCTGAGTCTGAAAAAAAGGTCTATGGAGATTAGTGCTCTAGCCCAGAAAACAAATGCAACTAAAATATTTTGTTTAGATATGTAGTAAATAATTTTAAATCAATCAAAGTTTTGGTCACTGATGATCTGCCAGTGTGTACAAAATACGAACCTTTGTTCAGGATATTAAAAAATCAGAAGAAAGCTCCTGCTAGTAAGATCAAAAACAAAGATGGATGACCTTCTGACATTAAACATTGTTACAGTCTCTGGTGTCTTCTACGTTTCCTTTTGTTTCTTCCTCTGCCGCTGTTTGTGGATTGTCTCATCGTGGTGTCTTCTCTGCCTTGAAAGTTCCTGTTGCTGTCTGATTGGATGTGGAAGAAATATAGATCTGATAAAATCTGTTTGGCCATTTTCTAAGCCAGCCTGCTGGCTGATAGGTTCAGCACAAACTTCACCCCCTTATCACCCCCCAAAGGCTTAGTTAACATCCCTGATACTTGTCCCACACCTCACATCTTTGTAGATCAAGTGTTAAAGGCCCTATCCAAGGCAAAAAATACAGCTTCCATGGGACCTGATAGTATCCCAGGCTGTATTCTGTAGCATCTCCAGCAAGAACTAGCTTCACCATTGAGCACCCTGTTCAACCACAGCCTAAGTACAGGCTTCATTCTAGCAGAGTGGAGAACTGCCATTGTCATCCCTTTGCACAAAGGTGGTGCCACTACTGACTCGGGAAACTATTGCCCCATCAGCTTGAAAAGCCTGATCTGTAAAGTCATGGAGCTTATTATTATGGATCTCATAAAGGACATAGGCAATCTCCAAGCACTCGATCCCCACCCAATTTAGATTTGTCAGGGGCAGATCTTTCCTATTGAACCTAGTTGACTTCCTTGAGACTGTTACCAAGGCTCTGGATGAGGGAAAGTCAGTACATACAGCTTACCTTGACCTGGCCAAGGCTTTGACACAATCCCCCACTCGAGCATCATCAAAAATCTAACACAATTTGGTGTTAATCCCTATCTAGTCAGATGGATGGCCAACTGGCTCATGGATAGGACTCACAAGATCAAAATAGGTGCTGTCACCTCCAACAGCAGACCTGTCACTAGTGGTGTTCCCCAGGGATCTGTCCTGGGACCCCTACTGTTTGGCATATACTTCTCAGAGGTCCAGGCAAAGACAAAGGGCCTGGAGCTAACCAAGTTTGCAGATGACTGTAAGTTGGGTGCTGCCAGTGACTCCCCATACTACAAGAGACTCTCACAGCTGCAAATAACTGGTGCCAAAGTCATGGCCTTAAGTTAAACGCAAACAAATGTATTATTGTACCTTTTGTCAAAAACACGGCCCCTACTGATTACCACATCAATGGCGATCCTCTAAGCACACAACCTGTGCTGAGAGACCTGGGTACTCAGGTTGACAACAATCTCACATTTGACCACCATGTGGTGGCTGTGGTCAGAAAAGCCTTTTACTTGGTTCATCTTATAAGTAAAGATTGCATCCTGAAAAAAGGAGGTTATTACCTCTCTGTACTCCTCCCTTATTAGACCTATGATTGAGTATAATGCCCCATACTGCACCAACTGGAAAGGCCCCAGAAATACCTCACAAAGAGAATCCATGGCCTCCAACACCTATCCTATGCGGACGGACTTAAATCATTGTCAATCTACTTGGTATCATACAGATTGCCCAGAGGTGATCTGTGTCTCATCTACAAGGCAATGTCAGACCCTGCCCTACTAGAGATGCTCCATATCTGTAAATCTAACTCCTCGTGCATTACTCACTCGATAGGCCTAAATCTAATATCAACAAAACCTGCTGGAGAGACAGGTTTGTCTCCCTGAGGCTACCCCGTCTCTGGAATAGACTTCCCATACATGTCAAACAGAGTACTTCACTGGCCTTCTTCAAACGCAGTCTTGATGAATGGATGGGAAACCATAAATTTATCCCAGGGGTTCCACCTTTGTCCCTCATTTACAAGGGTGACAGGTGCTGACTGAGGTTTCCTTTTTAGGGATAAACTCTTAGCTAGGCTTGTAAGGGCCCTAGGGCTAATAACTTAGTAACCTCCTATGAACTCTGTTGATCTCTTAGGTGGGTATCTCACACCTGTGGTTAAAAAAAGAATCAGGAAATGATTGCTCACTGGATACTTTTTTCTCATTCGTTGTGGCCGATCTTATCTGGGATAACCCATGTCTTATGACCAGTGACAAGCTATCATCATATGCTGTATTGTCCCAAACAAACTTTTTTGTTGTTTCCATTAAGAAAGTAGTTTCATGTCTCTTTAGTCTTTGAATTGAAAAAGACTGTTCTGTGTTGATTAAGCTGGGTATGTCTGCAGATTCCTTTATCCAGTTCATTTGACCCAGTTTAATTTCACAATGATTTAAAGCATTATAAGTTCATTGAAGAAAGGGTCTTCTGTGATGTTATTGGGGAATTTGTTGAAACAAAACCCTTTTGTTATCCTATTAAATTGCACACATTCCTCAAAGAAAAAAAAATATCCCACATTGACTTCTTTTTTAAATGCTAGCTTTTCAAAATCTTTGTACATGATATTTAAGCATTTAATGTTTTCAGATTGTCTTACTTCATTAATAGCTACCTCATCAAAAGGTGTCCAAAATGTTGTCACATCTTTCTTGAATCATTTGTCTTTTCAGATATCTCATTTGGAATGATGGTAGTATCAAATAAACTTCTGCATGTTCATTTTCAAATAATTTGGAGTAGTTATATTTTGTTAGTGCATTGTTTAACATTTGTAATGCACAGTATAACTCATCTGGTGACAGACGAAGAGCAAAGCTTACTGTATCTTCTTAATTAAATGTGGTCACATCAGTTGTATTAACACTATAAATGAATGATGGTGATTAAAAGTCATATTTTAGTTCTGAAGAACTCCCTACATAGCATCTAGGTCAAAAGCACTCAACTCTTGTATCAAAGAACCAGTGTGAAAATTTCAGATGTTTTATTATAATTTTTTTTTAAACACACACAGACACACACACACGTGTATATATATATATATATATATATATATATATATATATATATATATATATATAGCTTTCACGGTGTCAGGGCTTTTCTGAATTTTTTGGATTTATACTTGGAATTTATTGGAGGTCTGATGGCTAGATCACCACCTGTATGTTGTGTGGATACAAACACATACATACAGATGCAGATGCAGAAGCATAGACAGATGTTCTTACACATGCAGAGAAATTCAAACACACACACATACATACACACACAGATAACTACAGAGGCATGGATGCACATTCTGACACACATACTCATAGGTTCATAGGTATATACTAGGCTAATGACAACCAGAGTCTTTATAAGCCTAGCTGAATAACCCAACCCAATTGTGTCCTCAAGTAACATGGGTGTCTATTTGGAAGGGTATGTTAGGAGGCTGCCAAAGGTTTAGAGTATGTGTGGGGGGTATGTTAGTTAGTCAGAGGTCAACAGTAAATATTCCCTATCAGAGACATGGAGGAGAATTTTTGATTTTCCATCCAGTGGTAAAGATTACATTTGAATTGGGTTAGGGACAGACTCTGATTCAGATCGATGGGGAGCCTGTTCCAGAGCATGGGGATCCTTTGAGACAAATATCTGTCTCACCAGCATGTTCTATTTATGATACAAGAGAAGTTTAAATCATAGAATCTAGTGTTTCTGATGCTATTCATTTTGCAGATGTGCAAAAGTTACATCAGGGCTGGATATGAGGATGCCTTATATGCCATGCATAGATTGCCTCTCGGTAATCTGTAGGTGACTGAGTATAGAGATGGGGCTTTAAGGTGATCTGTACAGGACAATTTGTTAATACCCTGGATCCTGTTGGAGAGGAACCTTTATTGGTGTTCCAGCTGTTGCATGTGCCTGGTCAGGTACATGCTGTAGGAGGCATTGTACTCATTGATAGGTTTGATAAGGGGTGAATAAAGTGGTACTATAACTTCCTTGGACCTAGATGCCATACTTATAAGTTGGCAACATAGAATGATTTTCTTACTGCCTTGGCTACTTGTTGGTCAAAGGCTAGACTATTGTCTGCATATGTTCCCAGATCCTCAGCTACTGGGTGAACTCTTAGGGGTGTCTTATCAATGTAGTAATTAACCTGGGTGGATTTATTCCTGAAAGGCACAATAATACACTTCTTGCCACTGGACTTTAGTCCGTGGCTTTAGCACTGGTCATTTGTCTGTGTTAAACCCTATTACAGGATGTTAGTGTCAGGAGGGGAATCTGTGATAGCTTCCAATGTGCAGTCTTGCCTGTGACATTAGCCTTGACCTCTGAGAAGTAGATGCAAAACAGGAGCGGGCCCAGCACTGAACCTTGAGGTACTCCGCTGATGGTCAGTCTCTTGATGGAGGTGGTCTAACCAGTCCTGACTTCTTGTTTCCTATCTGTGAATCATCTGGGAATTTACTGAGTTTTTCATGGATTTATACTTAGTTTTGTGAGTTATCTGAATGGAGTATTGTATTGAACACCTTAACCATGTCTAGGTAGGCGGTATGCACCATTTTTCCCTCATCCATTGTCTTGGTGACCCCTGTCAAAAAAGCCTACCAGGTTAAGTAGGCATGACCTTCCTTTGACAAACCCAAACTGGGATGGCTTCAGTGTTTGTAGATTGCCAGTGTCTTTGCTGGCCATTTTCATGATAATTCATTCCCTGGCTTTGCATATAGACTAGTCAGACTAATGGGCCTGTAGTTTCCTGGGTCATTTAATGGTCCACCTTTGTGAAGAAAGATAACCATTGCAGATCTCCATTCATGTGGTGCATAATCTCTTTTAAGGTTGCAGTTGAAAAGTGATTCAAGTTGTCCTGATAGGTTGTGTTTCAAGGGGTCTGTATTATATTCTCGAAAGCTGTAAACAGCAAAGCTATTTACAGCAAAAATGCCATGCATCAAATTTGCTATTGTGGGGGGGCTGCTCCTCCCACCCCCCCACCCCCGCTAATTATATATACCAACTCCGAGATCTCACTACAGTGAGGAAAGGGCAGATTTTCCGATCTTCACTGTAGTGCAGTCTCACTATTTACAGTTCGCTGCATGGCATTTTTGCTGTAAATAGTGTTCGCTGTTTACAGTTTTCGAGGATTTAATATAGACCCGTTTCAAGCTATTTAGGAGACAACTGAGATATTGTCTGGGCCAGATGAGGCTGTGTTTTTGGTCTTAGCGAGTGGCACCATGACCTGCACACTGTTAATAGTTGGGGGGGGTATGCTAGTAGTGATTTCACTGAGGGAGGCAGGGAGAGAGTGGGGATGAATTTAGAGCTGAGTTTTTCAGCCAGTAGATTCACTATGTCACTCTGCTCATTGAAGGTGGTACCATTTACCACCAGTTCAGCACAGTGCTGTGTGTTGCCTTTAAGGTTTTGGACATAACTGCAGTAGGTCTTTTGGTTGGCTTTAGCCTGAGAGGCTATCTTGAGCTTCTAATTGGCCATGTCACACTTAATTAGTCCTCTTAGTTTCCTATTTAGTTTAATTAGTTAGCTCATGCCATTATGACAGTTGTTTGGCCATGACTTTTTACATTTAAGGATAGGATTCTACCAGTGTGGTTTGTTCTGGGGATTTATTTTGAGCTTACCTCTGATAGATAGAGCAATTTACATGGTTGTTCTGGTTCTCTGTGAGCAATTCTGTATAGGTAGCTGTGAATTCTGGGTACTGAGGGGGCATAATAGGATGTAGTTTGCTTTAGAGTAGTTCCTGTTACATATTTTGCTGGGTTTTTCATGTTGATTTTTATTTTGAAGGAGAAAGCTTTGTGATCTGACTTCATCAGTGACAACATGAGTGGTTGTTGGTGGTGGGGGGTTTGCAGCACTCTCTCATATTGGTGAGTACTAAGTCCAGTATTTTTGATACTCTGGTTAGAGTGTACACTATCTGGTCAAGGGTATTTGTTTAAATAAAGTCCAGAAACTGTTGTGCCTGCCAGTTTGAGGCAGTGTATGTTTCCCAGCCTATGGAGGGGTACTTGAAGTCTCAAATGAATAGGGTGTTTATCTGGATGGTTAGTGCCTTCAGCATGTTTAGGTATGAGTTATGGGATGCTTGGAGCATAGATAGTGACCTATAGTTTGCTAGGATATGGTAAGGGATGTTATCTTTGGTGATTAGCACATGGATGAACTCCCGGGCATCATCCTGTTTAACCAACCTAGAGGTATAGTTGTTGCTAATGGAGAACAAGACGTTTCCACTGTTAGTCTTTATCTCTGCAGCTGATAGTCTAAATGTGTGGAAGGCACTGAAGCCCTGAGAGAGATAGACACCCACAAATGTTCCTGTTAATGACGCTTTATATATATATATATATATATATATATATATATATATATATATATATATATATATATATACATATACACATATACGGGTCTATGTTGAATGATTGAAATTACAAAACATCCAACTCATATGGTTGGGACCATATGATCGAAGTTTTGTAATCTCAAACATTCAAAAAAACGAAAAAAAACAAAAACAGCATAAAACACATATATGCAGGGGGGCAAGGCCCCTGCACCCCCCTACTCACCTCCGCTACTAAAATATACCAACTCCGAGATTGGACTACAGTGAGGAAAAGGGAATATTCTCATTCTGCGCTGTACGGAGATCATATGGTTTCAGCTATATGAAATTCAAAGTTCTGAACTTCGATCATTTAACTAGGACCCATGTATGTGTGTATATATATATATATATATATATATATATATATATATATATATATATATATATGTCACACACACACACAAATGTTACCATTAACTCCAGTTTACTAATTGTGTACACCCTGTGATATTGTGGTCAGATGATTAAATGTGTAAATAATGGTCATAATATATTTTAGCCCACTGTTATCAGACACCAACAGTGCAAATCATTACAACTTTCCCTGGACAGATATTTGGACAGGCTGTAAAAAACGTGAAAGCATATATATATATATATATATATTTGTATATATATATATATATATATATATATATTTGTATATATAAAGCTTTCAAGTGTATCGTAGGCCTCTGCTGAATACACCATCATTGTACACTGATGTATTCAAACCATAGTTTTGAGTGTGTGTGTGTGTGTGTGTGTGTGTGTGTGTGTGTGTGTGTGTGTGTGTGTGTGTGTGTGTGTGTGTGTGTTACCCACTTCACTCTCCCTTACAATCATCAATTCCCATTCTGTGTCTGCTCACCTTAACTTAATGCACTGCACACAAACTTACCTGGACTTGAAATACATGTCACGGTAATGTAGAATGGTAATATAACAGGCACACACCACTACATTGACCCCATACATTTTCACAGCTTTGATAAGTGTTGGATGTACATCAGCTGCACTTAGAATGTGTTGCTTAAGTAATGAAGAATATTATGGAGCCACACTATGAGTGAGTGAGTGGGTCATGCAGCATTACACAACTGATTAACAAAGCAGAGTCTCTTGTGTTCCTAGTCATCACTGCACTCTGTAGCTCATGCATATTTGGGGTGTGTGACTTCAGAGCAGTATGGAATAGCATGTTGCCTTGTAGGATGGCTTCAGCAGGGGTCTATATCAGAACACTGAAAGTTCACATTTTCGAATGTTCTTATATCGACCCCTAATCAGCGAATGCTGACAACATCGAACATTCAGAGCAGCAAATTGTTTCCTAGGGGCACACCAAACAAACAGCAATCCACACACCTACACCCAAAATCTTACAGCTAACCCTACACTAAACTGTACAAACACCACTAACTATCCACTTACCTTAACCCAAACCCTAACCCTAAGTTCCGTCACTATTGCACACTCACCTCACCCTTGCCCTAACTCACCTAACCCGCCCTAACCCTCACGTCCACACAATCGCACACATACCTCCCTCACGCCCTAACCCTAACTCACCTATCCCACGTCCAATTGCACACTTACCTAAACCTGACCCGTAACTTTCCACCACAGCAGTGAAAATAGCGAAACGACAGAAACGGACAACCAAATTCTTTCCCTAGGATAAAATGTGGATATTTGTTGTTTCGCTATTTTCAGCATTTGCTGAATAGGGGTCGATGTAAGAACATTCTAAAGTATGAACTTTTGGTGTTCTGATATAGGCCCCTTCAGCAGTACATCCTTTATTCTTCAAATCATAGGTCAGTCAGGAAAGTTTAAGAGTGTAAGTAACATTACTTGAAAAGCACCATTGTCAGCGCCATGAAATTTACTTTACATTACATTCTTAAGTTAGAAACTTAAAATCATAAACTTTCAAGTCTCAGACTTAATTGCCAGAAGCCTAGGATTCATAGGTCATTAAATCATTCCATGTAAGCATTTTGAGTTTCTTACAAAAATTTGTATTACCCTTTCCTCCTTACCACCAAAGCAGTTTTGGCACCTCAAACCTGTAATCTTGTGCACCATACAGAACAAATTCAGCTTTAATGGGCATTTCAAGACTTTCAGAAAGTGCAGCTTCCAGAGTTAAGATGTACAAGGTACTGTTCACTATACATTATCTGTCTGGCCACAGGAAAAGAAATAAAAATGTGGATCTCAGTCCTGTTCTTTTTGAAAGTGCAATGCTGGAACCAGAGAAAGATGTTTGAGCAAAAGATGTTATGGAAGACTGTTTAGTGTTTTCACTCCCTGACTTCTACTGTTTTTGTAACTCTGTTGTCACTCTGCATTTTGACAGTACTTTTTTCAGATCTACATGCTCTGCATTGAAATTAGACAAAACCTAGTTATACTTATAAGCAAGTTAGTATAAAGGCAAAGCAATAAAATGTCCACTTCCAGTGAATTATCAATAACTGCCACTCCAGTACAAAAGCAATAAATATGAGATTAAGTTCATTTTAGTTATTTCTTTGAACTTATTTCACTTTCCAGCCCAGCAACAACTGAAGGCAGCTTTATCAGCACATGGCTCCTGTCTTGGGCAGGCATTACAGTAGAGTAAACAGAGCCAGTGTGAAGCCAGTAAAGGAAGCAACAGCAGTCTTAAGTAAATCTGCACCTGTCGATATAATTCATCTTATCAAACTCGGAGTCAGTAAGATGGAGTTACTCTAAAAACCAATGGTAGTTTTAGGAGGCTTTGTCCTCCCAAGCCCAGCCTATTGCTAACTGCCACTGAGGTTGCAAAACTGTGGGACAAAAGGCTATCAAAGAGAAGAGTCTTGACAAGTTAAGCTTGTGATGAGCTGAATGGTTCCAATTTTCTAAAGTTATAGAAAAAAATCATGCAAAATGCCACATCAGTGTGGGATAGAAGTGCTCATACTTTACCCTGGAATAACGACCTGCATAAGAATGAACATTTCAGTCAGGTGTTGCAATCAATTTCGGGATATAAGGGCAAAAGAGGCATACATATTCACGTGCTGTTGCTAAATATGCCTCAAAGCAAAAATTGAACAGGAGCTCTGTTGGTTGTGTCTGCCCCAGTTTAATAAATATTTCTGTGGTCAACCCAGTACCAATGGACACTTTTAAGCCTTGTGCAAAACAATAATTTAGACAGTTAAAGCTATCTTTAATAACCTTTTCTTGCAAACATAATGCATTAACGTCACCATTATGGTACATCACAGTCTCAGGTAACATCTTCTGAGAGATCCATAATCTATGAGGTGAAGTAATTCTAGTCAAATTTGGGAGAAATCAGAAATGGTAGTTGCTATTTTGTTGGACTAGACCTTCTTGATTCCCTTTTCAGAAATGGATTTGATAAGGGGAGTAACTTTAAAGGTAGGTTAAAATAAATAATATAGATTTTTATGTGTTCTAAAAGTGCATTTATATATTTATAGTTTTATATATATATATATATATATATATATATATATATATATATATATATATATATTTTTTTTTTTTTTTTTTTTTTGCTCCCCATTTGGGGGGCACCTGACATCTGGGGCAAGAAAGGCTAATTAAAATGGCATCGGCTGCATGTTTTGTGCCCCTGATGTTGTGGAGGAGGGGACGATGGCCGGCGCAGGACCCAGGACTTTGTTATTCGGGCCGACTGAGGGTGGCCTGCCAGCGGATTGCCTAAGTGTAATGACTGCAACAGTGAATACGCTCGAACATCTACATTTATGGTAAGTGTACACAACTGTATTTTTCTTGCCCAGTGGACTTTCCCGGTCAACAAATGTCAATAAATAATAAATGCAGGTAGGATGCTCCTGGACAACCATGAGGAAATGGAAGACCTTGCTGGGAACCATGCAAAGACTCCGAGGATCTCCTTCTATGGTCTGGAGAACAGCTCCTGTATGGAGGGGTAAACAACTGATACGGCCGAATCAGGCCCAAGGGAACTAGAAGTTCAGAGGAAGTAGGTCTCAAATCCCTATCACAGAGGATTGGATCTGTAGCAAACGTAGTCTTGTTTGGATCCGAAGGCTTCGAACTAAGATTATCAAGCAAACCCTCATCACCAGAGAGAGCCTTTGTCAAACGCCTTTGATAGGTCTAATAGGAGTACTGATGTTGATAGGCCAGTATCAAGGACTTTATTCACAGTATCAATAAATGAGAGTAAAGCTGTGGTTGTGCTATGCCCAAGACAGTGGTTTCACCTTTGATAACCACATCACCACAACAGTCAGGAAATCCTTCTATCTGGCACACCTCATCACTAAGGGCTTTTCATCCAGAAAAAAGGAGGTCATTGTCCCACTGTACTCATCCCTCATTAGGCTCATTATATAAATACAATGCCCCATTTGGTATGTACCTCTCAAGGCATCTGCAACAACTGGAAAGGCCACAGAAATACCTCACTAAAAGAATCACAGACCTAAAGCAGATGCCCTGTGCTGACTGTCTAAAAAAACCTCCAGTTATAATCTGTCACATATCGTCTAATCAGAGGTGATCTCTGCTTAACATACAAGGCCATGTCAGACCCAGAGCTGTTGGACATGCTACACTTAAAGAAATCCCAATCCCTCAGAGCCACACGCTCCAGGGATCTAAGCCTGGTCATCACAATGAACAAATTATGCTGAAGGGATAGGTTCCTGACCCAGAGACTCCCCCGACTCTGGAATAGACTGCCCATACAAGTCAAGCAGAGCATTTCCTTGGCCCTCTTCAGAAGGAACCTTGATGGTTGGATGGGAGATAGGAAATTCACCCCGGGGATCACGTCAGTCACCATGCTAGACAGGGGTCCAAGGAAGTAAATATTGTGGGAAGAAATAGCCAGGGAATTGTTATGGCTAGGCTTGTACAGGCCCTAGGGCCGATAGCCTAGTACCAACCTATGAACCTATAGAATCTGTAACTAAAATAGTATCTTATCTTGGGCAACAGCTGTAATAGGTGTGAATACAGTACATGTTTTGGAGTCTGTAGGCTGAAACTGATATAATTAAATCAGTTGTGGTACTACATTGTTAAAAATCTGAAATTTATCTTTTGATTGAAAAAGGAGTCTGGCCTAGGTCATTGTATACTGAAAACAAACCAACATTATTATTATTATTTATTTTATTTACTTTTGTTGATCAGATTAGTCCCACAAAGTTGTGGGCCTACTTTGAGGGGAAATCCAAGGTGGGGCTATTTATTTATTTGCTTTCATTTACCAAGAAAGTTTATCTGGGAACTGAAATATCCATTTTCGGTGGAGGCCTAGAGAGAGAAAAGCTACAAAACAATAATAGAAAAACATTTTTGACAATTCAGAAGAAAGCGGTCAACAGACATTATTTGCAAAGTATTTCAAACCAAGTAGTAAACAAACATTATTTATAAAACATATCAGATTAAGGAAATATATGTTTTCAAGATATTGTGAATAAAATAGAAACTATTATTGATACACTTATGGACCATAATACACTTGTACCCATAGTGGATAGAGTTAGGATTGCATACTTCAAACTATAGGTCTGGAACAGTTGCATAGTTTATTAGTTGCTAAGTGATATTTTAGGGTAGATTTGAATTGTTGCAGGTTATTTAAAAGCCTGATGTGGCTTGGAAGTTTGTTCCTTCCCTTGGAGATAACAGCAGAGACTAACAAGTCACTGTAGTCTTCTTTTTCTTTCGCTGTTCCCGTTAGGAGTTGCCACAGTAGATTATCTATTTCCATTTCTCCTGTCCTCTGCATCTTCCTCTGTCACACCAACCACCTGCATGCCCTCTCTCACCACATTCATAAACTTTATCTTAGGCTTTCCTCTTACCTGGCAGCTCCATACTTAGCATCTTTTTCCCAATATACCCAGCATCCCTCCAAAGCTCATGTCCAAACCAATACAATCTCGCCTCTCTGGCTTTGTCTCCAAGCCATCCAACCTGAGCTGACCCTCTAATATACTTATTCCTAATCCTGTCCATCCTCGTCACACCCAGTGCAAATCTTAACCTTTTTAACTCTGCCATGTCCAGCTCTGACTCCTGCCTTTTTTGTCAATGCCACTGTTTCCAGCCCATATAAAATAGCTGGTCTCACTACCCTCTTATAGACCTTCCCTTTCACTCTTACTAGTACCCATCTGTCACAAATCACTGCTGACACTCCTCCACCTCCTCCATCCTGCCTGCACTCTCTTCTTCACCTCTCTTCCACACTCACCATTACTCTGAACTGTTGATCCCAAGTACTTAAACTCATCCACCTTTGCCACCTCTACTCCCTGCATCCTCACCATTCCTCTACCCTCCCTCTCATTCAGACACATTTATTCTGTCTTAGTCCTGCTGACCTTCATTCCTCTCCTCTCTAGAGCATATCTCCACCTGTCCAGGGTCTCCTCAATCTGTTCCCTACTCTCACTACAGATCATAATGTCATCTGAAAACATCATAGCCACAGGGACTCCTGTCCATGGCCACTGCAAATAAGAAAGGGCTCAGGGCTGATCCTTGATGTAATCCCACCTCCACCTTAAATGCATCTGTCACTCCCACCACAGACCTCACCACTGTCACACAACCCTCGTACATATCCTGTACCAATCTTACGTACTTCTCTGCCACTCCCGACTTCCTTATACAATACCACAACTCGTCTCTAGGCACCCTGTTATATGCTTTCTCTAAGTCCACAAAGACATAATGCAACTCCTTCTGACCCAATGCAGCTTCTTCTGAACAAGTCACTGTAATAATTATTACATTTATTAGAAAAAGTTATTTCAAGTTCTAATGATCTTAGCATCCTGTTTGGTACATGCCATTGGATGTGATTTGCAGCAAGGGTGTTTTATGTGTATGATGAAGTATTTTGCGTGCTGTGAATAGCTGCAAGAGGTTAATGTATTGAGAAAGTTCAAGCCATTTGAGGATATTGAGTGGTGTGCAGTTGTGGGAGAGGCTTGGGAGGTTGCAGATGCTTTCTTGTTTGTAATTGACAGAAGAGATTTATGAATATTGTAGAGTCGTATAAGCAAGAAGGACTTTTAGTTTCAACAAAGACAATCCAAATATTCTGCTTAAAACACTGAACACAGCATTCCTTTTTGAAAAACAGGATTTTCCCATCAGTCTTTTTAGTCAGTTTGAAACTGAAAAATTGACTTACATTAGCACTGGTGTAGTGCTCTATGTGTGTGTGTGTGTGTGTGTGTGTGTGTGTGTGTGTGTGTGTGTGTGTGTGTGTGTGTGTGTGTGTGTGTGTGTGTGTGTGTGTATGACATAGACATGATCTGTACTTGAACATCATTATAA